>NW_010186437.1:0-38345 GCF_000695765.1 Mesitornis unicolor | reverse complement strand
CAAATCTCTTTGGAGGGCTTCCCTGCCCTCTTTTCCCAGCAAGAGGAAAGCTGTGATCAGATTATTTCAAGTAGAAAAGCCCAGTGAACTAGAATTATGAGTCTTTGTGGAACTGTAGTGATAAATAAAAAGCAGTAATGTTTGAGATTGTTCTGCCCCTAAACTAGAGATGCACATTATTATCAATTAAATAAGAATATCCGGTTGTGTCAACAACAATTTAAAATGGTGTTTGCGCATTTAAGTATAAACTTGAAAAACTTTTCATCTTGCATAATTTAGGGGCTTAGTGAGTCCCATGTTGCTGTTTTTCTAAGTTTGTCAGCTGGATCCATCCAGAAATATGATCAAAAGGCATCTGACTGAAGTTTACAAATCATGGAAGCAACAAATAAGCTGAATGTTTAACTGTTAACCAAATAGTGCAATGCAAGAACTAACGAACACTTGAAGCAATTAGTTAGAAATCAACATAAAACAGACAAAAATGGGCAGTGAGCTTCTGGAATTTGCTACCCCGGGAGGCTGCAGAGGCAGACAGTATCAGGAAGAGCAAGACCACAAATTTAGGGACATAGGACAGTAAATAGGTGTTAAAAATGCCGTACTCTCTCATAACTCTAGAATGACAGTTCTGGATGCTGGCATGGTACAAAGGGAGTGACTTCAGGAAGTCCCCCTTCCAATAGCTCCCCCAAAATATATCTCTTACTGCCGCTCTGAATACAGGGCTGGGTGAGCTGTTGGTCTGCCATTAGGGCATTTTTTAATGTCCTTGTGTTCTCTGTCCTGTTCCTTCTTTCCTAGATTCTGTGCCCCATGTTAAGTAAACTGAATATCTTGTCTTGATATTCAGGTATACCTGTCATGTTGTACTCCGGGGATAAGATCGACTTTCTTGGCCATATTTTTCATTCATCATTTCTTCCCACAAGCGTTTTATCATTTTCATCAACTTTACATTAGTCATAGTTTTCTTCAGGGTTTTGCATGAGACCAGCCTCTTACTATCTGCTCTTACTTCCCTGTATTTCTTCAGTTCTTTCTTAATTCAGTAAGTCCTTTCTTACCTATTCGTGCCATCACAAGTGTACTTTCAAGGCTTCTTGCGTGGTGTCCTTCTGGATGTCAGTGAGCTGGCAGTTGGCACAGCTTCAGAGGCTCTGGGAGAAGAACAGTGGGCTATACCAGAGCAGGGAGGTAGGAGCATTTCTGATTACGTACAGCAAACCATGCCACATTCCTTGCTCCAGGGCCAATGCCAACCTCATTGGACCAATGCTTATGCTCGTATTAATGTTCTCTGGCATGCAGTGTTTCTCCCTCCATTCAAATTTTCATCTAATCCCAGCTTGATCAAATGAGATCTGCAGCAGCTAAGTCATATTAGGAAAAATTAGGCCATGAATCCATTATTAAGCTGGAAAGTATTTTATATTCTGTGTCTGCCCCCGGGGTGTCTCAGAACAGTCCCCGGCTGATCTGTCCTGAGTATGAAAGGGCTGGGTTTAGGTGCTAAAAGGTGCACACAGATATTGAGGGAGTTGTGGGGGTTTTTAAGCATTTGGTTTCTGGCCTTGCAATTAGCTAGAGCTGAGGCCTACATGTGTGTGACTGTGATCATCATGGTTCTGTTTGTCAAGGTGCTTTGGAAAAACATCACCTGGTCTCTTTCACGTGTGGAGCTGCTACATCTAAGAGGTAGCACCAGATCTGTGGCATTGGGAAATTTTCCTGAGAAGTAGGTAAAGTTCCTTTACTTGTGTCCTCACGAAGATCAGTGTACTCTCTTAGAAAATGTTACATTTATTACATGTTCTGCTGTTAATAATATATTCTATCCAAAACCTAAAAATCTAACTCAAATTTTTACTGTATAATTCTGTTTTAACTGATGCTTGCTAAAATGACCCTCTTTTGTGTACGCTTATTAATTTTCTTCATCTTTTTTTTCAAAGAAAGTAGATCTTTATCTTGAGATCCTTCATGCAGGTTGTTTCATAAAATCAGAATAACTGATGTTGGAAGGCACCTCTGGCAATCATCTGTTCCAACCCCTGACTACAGCATGTTGCTCAGGACCTTGTCAGTCAGGTTTTGAATATTTCCAAAGATGGAGATTCCACAACCTTTCTGGAAAACTGGCTTCAGTGTTCAATAACCCTTACAGAGTTCTTAGCACTGAATGATAACACTTTCAGATAAGTACAGTACAGGAAGCAAGACAGTGAAGCATCCAAAATCATTAGCTGATTGTCAGGACCTTGGCCCTAGGAACTAACTGGCCTTGGTGACTGATCCAGGCATTAGTGATATCCTTTCAAAGCATCACTTAGTAGCAGAATTAAAAAAAAAAAATAATTTCTGACTCGGATGTTGTTTTTCTGAGTGTTGAGGGGGAAGAAAGCATGGGAAGGATTGAATTTTCTTAGTTCAGGTCATTTACTGCATTCTTGAAATCCCACATTTGGATGTTTACGTTCTCATCTCATCACTGCCTCAACATGTCACATTGGATTTGGTGCAAGAAAGAGTTAATTTAAGGCAACTTGTAAAAGCTGCTGCAGATAGTATGAGTCAAAGACAACTTTTTCCAATGATGGTGTGCTTTGGGCCAAAGCCACAGAGGAACGGGCATGCCAGGAGTTGAAAGGAGATGTTTCTGTTTTGGGCACACTCAGCTGCCAAAGGCAGTAACTGGGGTAGAAAACAGGTTTGAATATGAAGTAAAGAGTTGCCCAGAGGAAGTAAAGAGTGATGATTGTATCCTCGGCCAAAAAGAGGTGGAGGGCACTGGATGGGATGCATGGCCTCTGTCTGCCCTTTCATAGTACTGTGACTGACTCCCTGCCCTGAGATGCATGTTGGCACTCTTTAAACTGATGGCTTGTTTACTTTTTGTTTGCTTTTAGTTGCTAGATTGACATTACAGACCATGCTCTTGGACTGCTGTACATCCTTTGTAAATTGCTTTAAGATGTTCTAGTGTGATAAGATGGTATAAAAATTGAAGTCATTATTACTGTCTGTATCACCGGGGGAATTGGACAGCTGGCATTGATCTGTAGGAGACTGATTTCCATATTTTGTTATTGCATTAACCCATAGAATTCTTCTTGTTTATGATTTCAGAGAAAGTTTTCTTAATCAAAAAGTCATCCTCTGTAGTATGTAGTGCTTGAGTGACATGGAAGGGCAGAAAATGTATGAAATCTGTCTTTTTTCATCTGATCAATAACATCTTGCTTTGTTAGTAGTAATATCCCAGTATTTTACACTGCACTGTATCAAGATCCCACTAACCACTTCACAGAACTGCTTGTGAGTGAAAACCAGCAGCTGGTGATGGGTGTACTGCTAACTGCTTGGTTTGGGGCAAATATTATGCAACCTTTTAAATTCCTGGCATTTATCTTAAAATTTTTAATTAAAATAATCGTAAAAATTCTGTACTCATTGCTGGTTTTTAAGTAAAGATATTGAATAAGGGCCTTATCTTGCTGCGTTGAGTAACACTTTATGATGAGCTAAATTGTAGCATTCATCCAAAAGCCAGTCTGATTTCCAAATAAAGCTTGAGAAATCAAAGAAGGGATTTTTATTAATTAAAAGCACTTACAGCCAGAACTAGAGAAGGTAAAATGTTGAGTCTGTTTAAAAGAGTGAACGAAACAACTTGCCATTTTCTGAGGTAGCACCAATGTAGCTCCAAGTTTGCTTTGCTAGTATTGGCCAGGGCACCTTTGGATAGCAAATCTGTATATACCTGAAATCAAGGGTCAGTGGAGGGTCGCAGGGTGGTCCTCCCGATATTCAGCTCACAACATGGGTGGAGACCAAAGAAAGTTAAGTTTTAGGTTTCTTCCTCAGGTGAACAAGCTCTGCTTGTTGCTTTGGTTCTCTGCTTGGTCCGAACACTCCTCTACCAGCATGCTGCCTTCATCCTGTGTGCTTACGGTGTGGCAATGCCCAAAAGATGGAGTCAGAGCTCCACTAGCAGAACCTGGGCAGTGTAGATTGTTGGAATTTTTTAAGACCTAAAATCTGCATGGGTCCGTGGGTCAATATTACCCTAACGGAAAAGATAAGTTACAAATTGGGAGTGTTTACCTGCAAAGGCCATAAGGCTCCTTATGGTTGGTAAATATCTTGTTGGGCAAACTTCTCTTTCAGGAGAGATTTAGATATAGCTGATCATGCAAAGAGAAGTGTCTGGCTCTTTTGTTTGTTTTGCTGTGATAAGTTACTGTTGAGAGGGATTTGGAAGACTGGACCACAAAGTATAGGTCCCTTCTGAGAAATGGTGCTATTACACTATAAACATGTCTGAATTGCAACAATATTCATCCTCAGTATATCTTAAATTCATCAAATTCACTTTCACTGGTGGTTTCTTGACAGTAATTTAGATGCTATGAGGGTCTATTTAGGCACCTGGACTAATTGTAGACTTATGGGGGATATCCTACCTGTGGGAGACCTGCTGGCACTTAAGAACAGTAATTAGTTGTCAAGAACGGCACAATTTACCTATTTTACATGCTTAAGTGTCTCACAAAGTATCAAAACATTCCAGAAAATCAAAAGAAAAGGGAGGAGTGGAACAGAGATCTCTGACAGCAGGGAAGTACCGAACTGGTGAAACAGTAACCTCTCAGACTGAGGTATTTCAGGGCTGAGAATTTTTGCTGTAGCAAATGAGCCTGTCAGAGTGAGAGTATTGCATTAATGGAAATCCTTGGGTGATTTTTCTTTTTGACTTTTGCATCCAGGCCGTGCTTTGCTGAGACTTACTGACAAAAAGCTTGAACGAATGGGCATTGCCCAGGAAAGCCTGCGACAGCACATTCTGCAGCAAGTCCTTCAGCTGAAGGTGAGGGAAGAAGTCCGGAACCTCCAGCTGCTTACACAAGGTATGAGAAATAATTCTGATATGGCCAGTTACTGAGATCAGGTAGGAGAAGTTTGCCTGAGGGCATAAGAGGTGACTTGACTTCTCCCGCAAGAAATGATGCGTGAAAACGTCTCATAGATTCCACATGCTTTCCAAGTTGAGAACAAAAGGTAAAATAATGCGTAAATAAATGGAGATGTTCAGCTGCCTGTTTTGCATGGTGAATAGGCTCCATCTACAGCTTGATGGTAGGCTTACTTAACTGTCTGCTTACTGAGATGAAAATAATTACATACAAAGGGCACATGTAGTGAACATGCTGTCTTTACAGACATTGTACATTTTGCATTAATTGTTTACTTTCAGTTTTAGATAAAAGAGTAATCTCTGTAACCTGTTTTATAGTAAGAGCTGTCAGTGGAAAATTACCTGTTATACACTGTGTTTTGCAGATGGCTGATTCCTTTTTCATGTTGGAGTAATTTTATTGACTTGAATAGAGTTGCTTCTAATTTATGCTGCTGAGAAAACGCAAAACTGGGCTCAATATGTAGATCTTGATTAGAAGACAAGGAAGAAGGAGTAACAAAAAGGCTCGTACATATTTTCCAAATGAGATAAATATGTTTTATAATGACTTGTGTTATTAGCTCTCTGTTAAGGCTTTTTAACAGCTGTGGTAACACAGAAGAAAAGCAATCACTGTGGTAATACTGTAAAGTAACATTTATGCATTCTCTACTGTATATCTGCAATTCTTTCTTACCATTAAACATTGTCTGGTAGTCCAGTGAGATAGCATAAACCGCATACTTCTGTGGTGTTTTGGTTCAGTGCCCGTTATATGTCACATCATATGAGAAAAATAGAGTTCCTCAGTACATGCAGTGTATTTTTAACAAAATGTCCTTCACACATGACATTCTGTTCCTGATTAAGCTTTGCTCACTGTGTTTGGGGAAAAACTCTCTGATTAGTTGAATAAGCTGCATTTTATCTGAAAAAGCTGATGTCTCAACTGAATTGTTCCTTCAGGCTTGGTGTTGTGTGGATTGTGATGAGGACTCCATTTCACCATGGCCTGTGAATGTGACCTCACCTCATCTTGTGTCACATCAAAGGCAGTGCACATGCTGAAGCATGCCTAGGACTCTTCCTTTTCCCTTCATCCGTTCATCCTTTCATCCATTATTCCTACATCCTTTTCTTTAGCATTGGCCAGGTTCACTCTTCCCTTACCTGCGCAGTGATACTCTAGAGTTTGCTGGGCTATGAAGTTCTGGTCACCAACCATCACTGATTTAGGCCTGCTCACTGAAATTGGGATTTTATTGATACGGGACAATGAAGACCCACTAGCTATCAATTTGGTTCAGTTGATCAGTGCCATCCAGATAGATTTCTCCGTAAATCTGTATTTGACATCAAGGATTATGTGTTTCCAGGCTTCTCCTTTATTGTTTCTCTCTGGTTCCCCTCTGGACACATCAACTGGTGTGTGAGTCATGATCAGTCAGATCAGCCATGTCAGGGAATTCAGGGCAGCATCCTTTGAGATTTATCCCTTGCCCACGCAGTTGAGGATACAATCTTGGACTTTGGTAAGAGGATGAATAAACACATGTTGGACTATGAAGGACAAGTTAGTGATAGATGTATGGATGTGTGTTTAATTTAGTCTCTCTCTGCCATGTAGAGAGAACATTGTTATTTGGCCTGATCATATAAAGACAAGCCATCTTATGCTTTATGAAAGCCAGCACAAGCTTACAAAAAGCTGGTGGTCAGCAGCTCCTCTGTGATTCCCCACAGTGGTGCTGACCATTGCCTGCACTTCACTGGAGGTGAAGTTACAGGGCAGCACAGCAGTCCATAGAGCATCCCCTTATGCAGCAGAGCTGTGCTGATCCTGCGATCCCGGAGCAGGGGCAACAGGGAATGACTGGATTTTCCTATCCTATTCCTATCCCTTATCACCTCATTTACACAAAGTTGGAGTGTGTGTCTGTTGAAAGGGCTTGTTTGCAAGTACTAAGGTTAAGATGTAGTTTCTCAGCTACAGTGCAGTCTGTAAAGCTGTGTTTATGTCAGTTGTTCTCCAAAACTGCTTCTGTCTCCTTGCCCAGTTTCTTCAAACTGTGTCCACACATATTTTTGTTTTGGTTTATACTTTCCTAATCCAGGTTGTTACCAGAATAGCTTTCTGTAAGTGCTTTTCTGTTTTGGACAACATTAAGAGAACATTATTTCTCTGAAAAGAAACTCATTTGCATGCCAGCAGTTTCTGCCTTTCGGAAATTCCAATTGCAAAAGGCAGATCACAGTGGAGCTACTGCTACACAGTGCTTTGCTGTCCTCCAAAATGACCTCTAAAAGAGGAGGGGAAAGAGCCCTCTGTCTCTCAGTGCACAGCTCAAGAGCTCGTTCGGTGAAAGAAGCTGTTAAAAGCCCTTTCTGAATTAATTTAGCACACAAGCTGGGTTGCAAGCAATGAGGTCCAAATTCATTGATGTCAGCGAAAAGACTTCCACTGACTTTAGTTCATTCTCCAATTGAAGCTGGAGCGAGTGGGGAAAGTTTTAAAAAAGCATTATGTAATACCAGGTATATTAAGTGGGTTTGTGTTCTGTTGTCTGCAGAGAAAGTTAACCTTACTTTACAAAACTCAATAGAGAACTAGCATTCTTTTCTACTCCTGTTTCAGAAAATGACTTTAAACTGTTCCATTCCTCTTCATTCAGGACACACCATCCAGTCCTTTCTGGGGATCTTAAAGCCAGAATAGTGCGTGATTGTGTAATTGAAGGCTTGTCTTGAGTTTGAGGAAGACTTTTCTTTGGAGTAAGAACTGCCTGATTGAGGCTATTATCAGCAGAAACGCTATTCCAGCCTCCACTAAGATAGAAGGGCACAGGCTCAAGCACTGATCTCTTGCTTTTTTCCCCAGTCTTAGCGATGTTGAGGAACTAATTTGACAAAATACCTTCCAATGTCTCTTGCACGCTGTTGGAAACACCATTATTGTACTGTTACCACTGTAAACCTGAGTTGAAAGATCATTTTTCAAAAAAGCCTTACATAACTACACAGAGAAGAAGTTATTTTGAGATTTTTCAGTGCGAGTCCTGCTTTTGACTGGCATGGAAGAGACTGTCCTCAAAGTGGTAGAACAGTGCTATGTGTGATTCTAAGCAAAGTATTCATAGACAGCAATCTGCTAATAGGGCTCAGCTTAAGAAGCATTTTTGGATTTGGATTAAACGCTACCTGCATTTAAGATGACGTTGGGCCCCCTCCTAAGCTCCTCTGTGAGTTTCATACAGGGCAAAGTGCTACTTGAATACACTGCCAGGCCACAGAATGTGCCGAATCTTCTTCAAAAAAATATTTTTCCTGCTAGCAAAATGTGTTAGAATAAGGCTTTATGCTTCATTGAAAATCATCACAGCTGTTGATACCTGTTGAAATTATTTCTTCAGCAAGTTTTCTGCTCATCCTGCGCTGGTGCCCAACTACTGAAAAGCATGTGTGCCGAATGATAACCACAATAAGACCCATTTTCTTCCTTCCTTTAGTTTCCAAAGTAGTCCCATTCCAAAGCTGTTATCATACCCTGGGACTGTGTTCTTCCAGGAAGGGATCTAGAGGGCCTTCGAAGACTCATATCACCTTCTGAGGAAAGCTGCAGTAAGAGCCATGTATTCTACTGATGGATCATTCGCTGTGTTTTAGAGGAACCTTGTGACAGAAATATTGCCTTCAGGGCCCATGTAGTGAGTAAACCAGGACCGTGAAACCCCCACCAGCTGAAGACATGTATTATAAGGATTTTTACAGCATTTTCAGCCTCTTAATAGTAAAGCAAAGGCAGGATTGATCTGCTTGAGCTGCTTGGCACTGAACCCTCCCAAGCTGTTGGAAACATGATGCTCATTCCTGTTCACCTTATCTGCTTGTTCCTTGTGAATGTGTGAGGAACATGAGCACCACCATTCCAGCTTGCATCACCCTGTGTGAGGAGACTTGTTGTCATTTTCCAGAATCAAAGCCTTGACTCACTTCCATCTTCTGAATTCCCACATACGACCTTCCCTACTGTGGTGGCTGCAGTACACAGCATGAATGGTTGGGAGTTACACACCTGTCATAAAAGGACTGGAATGGTCAGAAAATTGGACAACATGTGACCTTGCGAAGCGCAGAACTGGAACCTCCTTGGGGTTATGAGAATACAACCGCAGCTTGCTGTCCCCTGCTGGGGATGCTGCGTGGATACGATGGTATCTGAACTGCAGTGGCCTTCTGTCCCTCCTGCCCCTTGAAGAAGTGTTGATCCAGATCAGCACATGTCTTTGTCAAGCCTGTAAAGAAGTCAGAACAACTGAAGTTGGTGAAAGAAGGGCATCCTGTTGCACTTCCAGGTTGTTCTGTTTTCTTTTCTGGGTACATTCTGGACTCAAGGTTTTGGCACCCAAGGAATCGCGAGTTCCTTCCACCAGAAGTACTCTTTTTCTGTAAAAAACAGCAGATGTTGTCTCTGTGAGCGCTCCAGGTACGTGTTTGCCTTCCCAGGCAGCTGGCGGGGAAGTGTGTAACGCTTGAGGAATCCTGGTTTTCTGTCCCTGTGGTGGTGGTCAGAGGCATGCAGCATTTGTAATGTTGACTGTCCTCTTCCCAGACACCCGTTTCTTTTGTTTTCATTATCTTGACCTCATCTTTTCCCTAACCCTGAAGCTTCCAGCTAGTCAGGAAGGCCTTTCTTCTTATAGCACAAATTGCTATGCAATTGTTTCTTGCATATGCTGCATACATGGCATCTATCCAAGGCACAGAACAAAACACTTGATATTTCAGAAGAGCTTCAGCAGACTTAATTACCAGCTGATTTCCTGTGCTCTGTGCTCCTGTTATACTCCAAAATCTCTGAGAGATATTGTGAGTTGAACACAAGGTATAGCATGGAAACAGTGTCAGAAATTACCCTAAAGAGGTAATATATCCCTCATCATAGCATCGTGTTCCAGGGCTGAACATGCTAAATTGCCTCATTATAGGGAAAAACTTAGCGTTATGGGTTTGTTTTCACTACATGTCCATATCCCTTTTACTCCTTTCAATTGTATCTCCTTCTTTCCCGTACCACCGTAGGAATCATAGCACTTGTACTTAACGCTGCTCTTCCAGGACTGTAAAACGACTTTGCTACCATCCATTAGAGCACAGAAGAGCAGTCTTTGTTGTATTTTTCCCACTTCCAGTCAAGGACATTTTCAGCACTTACAGAGGACGTTGGCTCTGGAGTCAGAAGCCGTGGTTGTTCCTGAGAGGTTTTTCAGACTTAAGGCACCGTTCAGACTTCTGAAAATCAATTTTTTCAGGTTGCAAGTATGCACTGAGGGGCTCTCTATAGTTTTCATTTGTTTTAGCTGAAGCAGACTATCGTATGTGTAGTGTGTATCTGAGCGCAGATAAAATGTTTAAAATACATGCATCAGTGACTATAAATATCAAATTCCATCTATGGCATCAGTTATTTGAATTTCATGTGGCTGGTTTATAATGTGAGGAATATACTTTGCAGTGCAATCAATGGTCCCTGGTAGACCATTGAATTACTGTGGTTCTGTTAGTTACCTTTTAGCTATTGCTGTGATGCTAATACATATTCATATCAAATAACTGAGTGATTCAGCTGACAGGTAAAATAAGTTCCAATACACTGGACAATACATTGTAATGCACTCTGGATGGCTTTAGCACAGAATTGTCCTTCAAGATGCGTAGTATATTAGTTTGAAGTATGAATAAGAAGACATGTACGCAACTGTATTTGTATTGGTGAACTTCTACAGCAAGATTTTAGCTGTATAATATTATGATGTGCTTGCATTTTTATGTGTTTCTATAAATAATATTGCTACTCAGTCTACGGGGATTGTAGTATTAGCTGTTTTGTATGATTGCAAGGGCATGATTGCAGTTGTCTGGTTTTCTTATTTTATTAATGATGATTTTTTTTTGTTTGCGCTTTTCAAATTTCTCAGAAGTCAGTCTGCTGAAAAATTTGATCAGGAAAATGTAGTCCTTCTGAGCTAATGCATACCCAAAACTGTCTTACATGTTTGATTAATAGATACTGCATATACACACACGCACACATATATATGTACATATTTTCTTACTTGTGTAAATTGGAAAGAGAAAAAACAATTTTGCTCAAGTTTTAAGAAAAAAATTAAATGTTGCTGTTTGTGCTACAGCCAGTCACAAAAGACTTGTGACTAAATAGCAAAGTTTTGAGCAGTCAGAGGCTGTGATTTAACAACAGCTGTTTGTGATCAGTGCCAGTAGAAATCTCTTGTTTTTACCCAGCTGAAAAGAACAGGCTGGTAAAAGGGATTCCAGGAATAGGTACAGTCTTTCACACAGATTTTAAATAAATCAAGTCTGCATATTGTAAGATAGTGCCATTTTCAATGTCACGTATTTGTCATTTCTAACGAGATTTTTCCAGAAATTAGACATAGAATAGAATTAGAGTTGATAGTTGTTTTATAAAAGAATGGAGGAATTGAGAGCCCTAACTATACTTCCGACCCCTTAGAAAGTACATAAAACTTTTCACTGCTGGGCTTCCAGTTCTAAATGCCTTCATAAACTACCACCTTTATGGTCAAACTGGGTGGATAGTGTTGAAAATAAGAAGGTAAGAAATGCCATTCTCGGTCAGACCCAGCGTCCCTCTGTCCCAGTACTCTGCCTCTGACAGCAGCAGATGCTGTTTAGGCAGAGCCCAGGACACTGGTCCCTGTTTGCAGTCCCATCCCCTTCGGCTCCCCAGCATCCAGAATTGCTGCATTGGGAAGACTACTTCCCTGCCTAATCCTTTCAGTATCCACTGAGTATGTTTCACTCTGTCATGAAACAAGTTTTTCATGATTTTTATGAACTAGAATATAGTCACTGGCAGCCCCTGTGGTGCCAAAAGTGCCAAAGCCTAACTTGGCATGCCTTCAGTTGGGTATCTTCCACCTTCCACAGAGGCTCTAAGCTATCCTACAAATCCTATCCTACTAGTGTAGTAGTAGCAGTAGTTACTGCCCATCCTCCGTATTTCAGAGACGCCAGTCACACCTTAGACACATCAGATGAATTGTGCTTGTTGTCTCCATTGATTATTACAGCAGCTCAAGATGACTGCCTGATGTTTTTGCCTACATGGTGCACAACCAAACTCAGGTGGGATCAATTCCCACTCGCTATGCCTAGATGTAAGCTCCTACACTGACAAAGGTTGGTTTGAAAGCTGGATGAATTGCCTTCTTCACTCAGATGAGTTTTGGTAACACCATCTTTCTGATTTTATAAAGCTGGTGTCACAGACGCCTGCATGAATGCATTCTGTTAGAAAAGTGGTTCAACATATTGGCACTTTTAACAAACACAAAAGTCACTTAAAGCCATTTTGAAAATATAAAATAAAGTTTTGCTGTTTTGAATCCTTTGGTGAATGGTAAATCCCAACATTCACCATTGAAAGTGAATGTTGCCAAATAGTTCAAAAGCATTTTTCTTCCTGTTGTTGCTAGCATTTATGGCCTCTGCAATGAAAATTTATAATGACTGGAAAGATTCAAAGAAGGCGTGAGAAAACCCTGTCTTTTTAATGCCTTTGTAAAGTTGCTAAGTTGTGTAAAAAGAACGTGTTTTATTTAAAAGCTTCTCTTTTTTCATTCACATTCTTTAAAAGCCTTTCTGTGATGATATTTTAAAAATGAATGTGGTTCTATTCAAATAAAAGTTTACTGTTAATGGCTTTTATGCTTCATATGATAGAGCACCTTCATTTACTTAGTTATGCATAGGCAGTCAGCAGTGTTACAAACTGTTTCTTTATTACCAAGCAGTATGCAGATCGCTGGCATCTTCCACAAAGGAAAGGGTGGGTTTTATGAAACTCTTTATTTGACGTGATCATAAAGCACGGGTACTAGCCCAGTGTTTTATGACATACTCAAGTATGATTAATAATTTTAACTATGCTGGTTCCCCCTTAAGATCAATATTATAGAATTTTTCCAGTCCCCATTTGAATGGATTTTAATTGAAATTGATTCCCTATGAAATAATAAATTGAAGTATATTAACAATGATCTTGTGGTCCTTGATGTTAAGGAGTTTTGAATTCTAGCAAAATTCTGATCAGTTTTCAAAAAAATACCTGATTTTCCTCTATGCAGCTAAAGTACTCATAAAGCACCTGTAGTTTTGGGGGTTTTTTGAGTGCTTATTCCAACAGATGACAGCATAAATACAGTAGCCTTGATTTGCAACATGAACGTGGCAGGGAATTGTTGTTTCTTCAATAAATCTATTTTTCTGTTTGCAGTTCAGCTACAGCTGTACGTGTGATCACCTTAAAGCTCCCCCAGTCCAACCCCTGCTGCCATGGGCAGGGACACCTCTCACCAGACCAGGTTGCTCAAAGCCCTGTCCAACCTGGCCTTGAACACTTCCAGGGAGGGGGCATCCACAACTTCCCTGGGCAACCTGCGCCAGTGTCTCACCACCCTCACAGTAAAGAATTTCTTCCTAATATTTAGTCTAAATCTACCCTCTTCCAGTTTAAAATCATTACCCCTCGCTCTATCACTACCTGCCCTTGTAAAATGTCCCTCCCCAGCTTTCCTATAGGACCCCTTCAGGAACTACAAGGCTGCTAGAAGGTCCCCGTGGAGCCTTCTCTTCTCCAGGCTGAACAGCACCAACTCCCTCAGCCTGTCTTCATAGGGGAAGTGCTCCAGCCCTCTGATTATAACATTTAACTATATACTGTTATGCATAGTGTTACCTTCACAGTTCTTATCAGCAAAAATACCTTCCAGTCACCTGACATTAAAAGTTACCTGTTCAAAGTAAAGGATACATTACAAAATGTGCAGTGAGCAGCTCGGTAAGAACCTTGGTGTTTTTCCAAAGACATCACCTGTAAGAGCATTGAGTCAGCCTTTAAGAGTGAAGGGTTGAGGTTTAGGCACTACGTACATGACCATACCACACATGCTGCAGCTTCTCAACCGCACTAAGGTTTCATCCACATCCTGGAGCTTATTCTCAGTTAAGCTTATCCACGCTGCTGGAAACGTAGTTGATTTACATACATGTGGCTTGTACAGTGACTTCCACCTGAAGACAACCTGTTAGAAAACATCCAGACTCAGGAACACTCACATGACTTAATATCCAGCCAGCCTGGTATAATGTGTCAGGACTCCGATCTGGCATACTCATGCAACTGTACAAGAGGGTCGGAGCTCATCCTCAAACTGCAGGGATAAGCAAGAGACTTTTGCATGTGAAGAAAAAGTCATATCAAGGTTCTCCTTCAAGCCCAAGAGTCTTCTGAAGGCACATACGTGGACATGGTCTGAGAGTTTTGAGTTGTCTCCACTAGAAATAGGATTCAGATCTTCCCGGTCTGATCATGTGGGACACCCAGCTGCCATCGGCTGGCGTTTCATGATGTGAGATGGGGTTAAAGCAGCTGCCAACACCTGGGCCCCAAAACAAGTAAATTTGCCATATTCTTTCTTTCTTTACTGAGAGCAGCTGGGAGGTTTACAGTCAGTAAAGTCAGCAGATCCTGGAGTTAAGTTCCTGTTTGTTGTGTTGAGAGAGCTTTGTTGTGTAGGACTTTAAGGAGCTGGGTTTTGAGAGAAAGACCTGCAAGAGAAAAAGGTCTTGTATGACAAAAGGAGGGAGTTCTTAGTAACTGGTTGTGCCTTTGTTCAGGGAGCAGCAATGCAAAGCTTCTGTTGTTAAAACTAATTCTTCAAAGTCCTCTAAGCTGTATGGTTTTTATTTTCTTTTCAGCAAATGTTGTAGGTGGACATGGAGAGGGAATGGTAATCATGTTTCTTTCTTTATTTAAAGTGTTAGGTCATTCCCGTATTCTCAAGAAATAAAGAGAAAAGCCTTCGTTCTTACTCTGTTTCATTTTGTCTTTCATTCCTTTAAAAACTCCTGAGTAACTGTGGCTTGTTGTTAAAGCTGGGCCAAGAGATTAATATCTCCTGCTCTAGTTTTCTTTTGTTGATTCTCCTCTAGCCTGAGTGTTTAAAGGGCTGATTAGACTACAGTTGTCTGGTGAAGAATTTCTGTAGCTCTGTGAAACACTTTTCAGCCATTCTTTATGATTTTCTGTCATAAGGTGCAAAGATGGTCCAGCCGTATTTAAGGAATCTTGGATGCTGGAAGGAGGGATCAGCATCGTCTTAGGCAATGGACCAACTTTTAAATGCATCAGGCAGTTAAGGATGCAAATAGACCTTTGAAAATTTCCTGTGCTGATCGCTTCCATGGTGTCACAGCAGTTATAATTCTCGATCCAAACTTTAAAGATTTTGAAGCGAACAAACTGTATTTCAGGTGAAAGGGACAGGAAAGAGGAAGGGAGGGACAGTCCTACCTCTAAAGCTCCACTGACAAATAAATATCTTGTCCCCTGGGTAGTTTCTGAATGTGTTTTTCTCTGGACTCAAGAATTACTTTGATGTGTCCAGCAGTGCAGCTGCCATCCATTCTGTTACAGCTGTTGACTGGCACTAACCACTGGTGTTGTTGACTTTTGTAGATCTCTACTTAAACCTGGAGCATGGTTTTTTGAGGGTCATAGAAAAGCAGCCAGCCCTTACAGCCCATCAAGGTAATGATTGTCTTTTTGCTGGGATGTATCTTCATGAAATGAGACATCTATGAGCTTTTTTTGTCTTTTTCTAGAAATGTTTCCTTTAGGTGTAGAAGTTTTTTCAGCTATCATCATGAAAATAGTGTTTTATTTTCTTCTGATCCTAATAAGCTCTTCCTGAGTGAATTATTGTTGTTTACTGATATTTGCTTGCTAGAATTGTTTGCTGATAAATTTTCTTTCTTCCTTCTTAAATATCAGCTGCTGTGACAAGCACTAAAGTTTGTGACCATTGCTTTGTCAGCAGCTCGTGTTTTCCCTTATTATACTGTAACTGCTATTCTTGAGATCTTTTTAGTTCCCTCTAGTAATGGGAATGTCACTGTGGGAATTTTACTGTACTTGTACATGGCTTACTTAATCACATGATAAATATGGTATAGGAATATATGTTTTCAGTGTTTTCTCTTGATCTCGATAATCAAAACCCAGGGTATTTAGGTGAGGAATGGGAGCAGAAGAGAGGAATAATTTTATCAAGAGTCTCTCTAGGAATTAGGAGCACCTAACGCTAATGTCTTCTTTAAGTTTCTGCTGCTTGTAATTAATTTGCCTAGAGTCTTTGGGAAGGTCTTTAGCTGACATAAAACTTACAGAATCACTTGAGTTGGAAAACACCTTTAAGATGATCGAGCCCAGCTGTTAAACCCAGCACTGCCAACTCCGCCACAAACCCATACTCTTAATGCACAATTCTGTATCAATTCTGGCCCAGTGAGCAAACAGCAAGAGTAGCTGGTCTACCAAGAAGAATATACATTTATGTCTACCACCAGTTATGGGTTGGTTTTATCTCAATTTTCTCCCTTTGAAAATCTGAGACCTCAACTTTGCTCTTGATTCTGTGAGGGAAAATGAAGGAGTAATGATCCATTGATTCCAGTGAAATGTGAAACTAGTTAAAATGAGAGCAGGATCAGCCCCATATTTTGTCTACAGCGTGAGACTGTAAAGCCCATTCAGATCAGTGAAGGGTACCGATGACTTTGCCGACCTTTGCATCAAATCCATAAACCTTTTTAGTAACTTAATTAAAACCACAAATACAGAAACATAAGTGTTCTGTTCTCTAACCCAACATAGGTCTTTCTAAAATCGAAAAATATGATCCCTTGCCAATTTTAGTGTATCAGAAATAAAAATTCTGATATTTTATTCTCATCAGAACTTTTTTCTTAACTGTATAATGCCTGTTTTTCACTTGGTCTCAAAATGTCTTTTGATGATGTGCATTGCCTATGTTATCTGCAATCCTTATTTCATAATCACTGTTGAAAATGGAACCCACAAAACTTGCTTTTATCTCTTTTTATTCATGTTCTTAACTAAAATGGCATAATCAAAGATAAAAACAAGTACACTATCTTCTAGCTTGAGCAGTTTGTAGTATCTGTTGCATCTTACCTTAGCCAGCTAAAAGTTAGGTGTCTGGTTGAACACATTACTCATATTATTCGAATAACCAATGAGCCAGCTACAGAAATAATCTGTGCCCTTTTAAAACAAATGCCCATGATAGGTGCAATGCATTGCCCTCTGGAGGTTCCTGCCTCTATCAGCTGGAGTATGCACCATCTAATCTGGGATAGCTGAAATTGAATAGGGGAAAAGTAGGCAGAAGCTTTTCCTTATTTTTGCTTGTCAGCATGAAGCATGTAGCAAGTGACATTACCCACTTTTAATTTGCCATCATCTTCCACTGCCTTAGTATGTTTTTTTTCTTGTCTTTACCTGTACCTGGTAGCAGAATTTGATTATGCTCTGTCCTTAAATTGCATTTTTTGCTACAGTTGATAACATCATATTTTATATTTTATTATGTTCTATGAACATCTTTTAACTGAACTAACCACTGCTCACTCGTAGTAGAATTAAAGTATCAACCAAAAAGGCTAAAATTGAGTTACAAGTTCTGGGTTAAGGGGTTTTGGGATTGTTTTCTGACTTGTAATTTAAATGATTCTTTAGTCTGAAGCAGACAAGGACTCATTTTATGTATTGTCTTGGGATAGGGTTATAACTTACCTGTGCTTTGGCAATTTTTCTTAGACATGAGTTAGACAGATCCTAATCCTCTGAGTTCTTCATTTCATCTGGATAGGGCTGAGCCCAATACACAATTATTAAACCATTGTTATTATTATTTTATGATGGTGGCATTTGTTGCCTCTGTGGAGCTGGGTCCAGTCTTACACAGGAAGGCCAGGACCAGGCTGAGAGTTCCAGATGAAATGCTCATTGGGAACTGAACTTTTGCTTTATAATCAGAAAACTCACTGAAAACTTCTTCCCTTTCATAGAATTACAGGGAATGAAGGTGTAAATCTCTTGAAAACCATGAACCATTGAAACCATAGTTTCAATGAAGTAGAAAAGCTGGTAAAACCTATCCAAAAATGACTTGAAATAATAACACAGAAGAACGACTGAAATACCAGGGTTCTTCCTATGTCTTTTGTTTGGGCTTTGTGTCTCCCTTAAAGCTCTCTTACATTCTTATGCAGCTCGTTTGTTTTATTGAATGCTAAAGCCTTTTACCATCTGCCAAAAGGTTTTATTTTGGAATTTCCTTTTATGTGGGAGGGTGATTTCCTCCTTCCCTTCGTGCTAGTTTCATTGCTATCTTTAGGACTCGGAGCCTTCTGGAGACCTTCCTGTCTCCCTTTTATTACACAGCCTCCTCCCTCCTTGCTGCAAGTTCCTGCTCCCTGGGGCAGCGAAGAAAACCAGAGCTGAAGCCGCCTTTTTGGGCTGCCTGGCTGATGCAAATGGGTTTTGTTTTAAACACCGGTGTCCAGTTCCTGGAGTGCCGGGCTGCCCGTATTCGGCCCCAGAGTCAATGTTTTTAGGAACAGTTCCTGTGTGAAGGTGCACGTAACTGCACAGTGCTTTGCTGCAGAGTGCAGTGAGGTTCTGAAAAAGGGTGTTGTAACCTGGAGCGTTTACTCTAAAAGCAGTTTATTCCTCTCTATTTGTTAGTCTTTTACCTGAGCACATTAATCCAACCTGTTTTGCCACTGTTAAGGCATCTGTAGCCATAGCCCTCTATTTTCTTCCTTTTATGAGAACTTTTAGATGTTTATTTCTTCTATGAACATACTGATTTCCTTTCTCTACTTTTCTTCTGCTGTAGAGAAAAATAAGTGAAATTGAAGGTGTCATATTTGCGAAGGAATAGAATTGCATCTTTTTTTACATTTTTTTTTCCCTGAGAGCAAAATAAAGTGGATTAGTCTGGGTTTTTTTCAGCATAGCTCTCGAGGTGCAGGGAATAACAGCAGCTGTGGGATGTGAGTATCCGGGTGCCAAGCCATGAAAACGGCAGTTTCAAGGAGGAGGCAGCAAGCCCCAGTCAGGCACCTCCGTTTACATCTCTGCTGTGGAGCAATTCAGGTCCCTGCCATCATCTCTCCTCAAAGTAGATGCTACGTGGGGGAAACAAAGGATCCTTTTTCGTCAGCGTCTGCCTGCTGGAGTGAGGGCAGTCTCTGAGGAGTGTGTGGTCCTGTTCCTCCTGTCCCCATTTGCCATACGGCCGAGCCTGTGACCAGAGCCAGTCTGGATGTGGAGGGCACAAGCACAGGAAGCTGTCTGGGTGTCAGATCAGCTCCCGAGAGCTCTGATCCACATCAATCACGTTGTGCCTCTGCTGACTGCATTTCTGGCTTTCCTTTTTTTGATTTTTTTTTTAATCACTGGCATTGTTCAGCCTGGAGAAGAGAAGGCTCTGGGGGGACCTTATAGTGACCTTCCAATACCTGAAAGGTGCCTATAAAAGCTGGGGAAGAATGGTTCACTAGGGCATGTAGGAATAGAATGAGGGGTAATGGTTTTAAACTAGAAAAGGGTAGATTTAAGTTGGATGTTAGGAAAAAGTTCTTCAACATGAGGGTGGTATATCACTGGAACAGGTTGCCCAGAGAAGTGGTGGAGGCCCCATCCCTGGAGATATTCAAGGTCAGGCTTGATGGGGCTCTGAACAACCTGATCCAGTAACATTGTCCCTGCTCACTGCAGGGAGTTGGACTGGATGAGCTTTAAAGATCCCTTCCAACCTGATACATTCTATGATTACACCAACCAGCATGTCAGGTGGTAATAGAAATGTAATATTATGTTATTTGTGATTAGCTCGTTTCTTGGACTCTCAGATGTTTTAATCTCTATCTTTCCATCAACATCCAGCTCTCTTTGAAGCTCTGTCCTTCTCTGGTTTATTTACCCTCCCTCTGTAATTGAGAGCTTTATTGTTGATTGCCATGAAAAATTGTCAGTGCTTAAAAATAAATCATCCATCTTCTATCCCTTCAGTGCATTTAGTTTTTATGACTTTAGGAGTGAAAGGTTGAAATGGGGATGAGGAGGATGAGGATTTCCCAAGGCATTACCTAAATGTCTTATCTACAGGTGAAAAGGGATCTTGGGATTTCTGTTGAGGAAAGTGCCAGTAAAACTGCCCATTTCTTAGCACTGGATATTTTAATGACATTCAATTCCAAACTTGAAGTACAGCATTGTAGAGAAAGGTCAGTGGTGCCCATTTCTAACAGCTGAATGGTGCAACATAACACAGCAGCCTGAGACGGCGTTCTCCTGAAAAATAAGAGGGCTGTGTGAAAAAAAATCAAGCAGGAGATGCTCATATCTCCTCATTTAGAAATCAAGGCATTGTACTTCTGAATAAACAGTTTTCCATGTTCTCTTCGTCACACAGATGCACACACATGCACACACTCTAATTGGATAAAAATGTAAACGGTAAATTAAGGATGTGATTAAAAATTAAACAGCCACTGCAGACACCATGAATAGTAAGTGCTTATTCACTTACATATAACAGTGCTGGTGCGATAGCTTCAAATTGGCTGCTGAAACTGATTTGCAGCAAATAAGGCCAGCTTTCCAAAAGGATATTTCTGGGTTTTAGTAATCAGACCCTCAGCTCTGATTGCTTGTTTTGTTCCTTCATGATTTTTGCCAGCCTTTTTAAGTAACTGGTAATATGCACAACTTTCTTGAACTGTAGCGGATGATGTGCTTAACCCTTCACCTCTGGTGCTCAGCAAGATTGAGACAGTGTGGGTCTGATCCAGCTTTGTCCCATCTCATGCATTGCGAGACTTGTACAATTTGCCCCTCATCTCCACCCCTGCTTTCTGCAGGACTTCACCATAGCCTCTGTCCCTTCTGTGACTCACCTGGCTGTTCGTTTATGACCATGCTGCATGGTGAGCTGAAGAACAAAGCTGATTTATACATCCTCACCTGCCCATCCAAGTGCCACATCCACACATGCAGACATGTGGTCTGCAGAGCAGCTCCATATTGGCATTGCATGGCAGAGGCTGCAGTTGCTGGAAAGGGCACCCACCAGCTCCACGGTCCCTTTCCGTCACCTCTCATAACATTTATGCTCTACTCTCTTTATGACCTGCATGCAGAGGCCTGCTTATCAGAGGACAAGATGTTTGGCTGTCTTGCTTTGGAGTTAGGCAGCGTGGTTTTGAGCTAGAGTGAGTCATTCTCATTTAAAGCTGTTACAGCCAAGATTCAGCACTGACAGCTCAACCTTAGCTTTAAACCTTCATGGGGAAGTTGAAACAAGGTTAAAGGCCTCTCAAAATTGGAGCTAAACTGGCAGGGCTGAGCAAAGCATGATCTTTTCCAGTGAAAAGTCATCTTGAATGCTTGTTTTTCAGGTCAGTTGGATAATATGGATATGTGACCAGTATATGGTACAAAAGAGCTTTTGCGTACTTCTTTACTGCCTTCATTTGGCCAGAACTGAGTGCTACTCACTCCAGAAAACAGCTGAGCTTTGTCCTTGTTACCTGGCTCTCCTGAGTTCATTTAGGCTGGGGACCTCCTTCCCTCTTTTCTTTTGCCAGTCAAAATCGAGAAATGAATGGATGGTACTTGAGTTAAAGATCAGTATCAGTGCCAACCCAGTATCAGCGGGTTGTATATATCCTGAAAATAAAAAAACAACAGCAAAACTTTACTGTAATTCTGCATTCCTGTGAGAAAGTAGCACATCCTCTGAATGGCTGCCAGACTCCTTGAATGTGGCTGCAGGTGGCCACAGCTGGAAGATTATTTCTGTCATGAACACCTCAGCCCTGTCAACTGTTTCTGTGCTTGTTCTGCTCCAATTGGTGTGATCCATTTTTGGAGCCATAGAGTGGGCAGCTCTTTGGAAGCTGCTGACATTGTAGTTCAGCATTGACTGCAGCCATGTTTTGGGGAGCTGGGCACAATATGTGTCAAATACTGGAGCAACTGTTGTCTGTGCAGGGTTGCCTTTAGTCTGACTTGTGTTTTGAGGGATATGAAGGCCACCCTGATTGGGATATTTGTGGTTTTGAGGCATATGAAGGCCACCTTGACTGGGATATTAATGATGGGATCTTCTGGATGTAGCAGGGTAGTATCATGAGAAGGGATGCTGTAGCTCTAAGAAGGTAGTGGAGGACATAGTGGATGTTAACCAGGTCTGAGACACAGCGTGGGGTTCCTGTAACTGCTGAGAGCCATTGCTGGAGCCGGGGTTCTGGGTTAGGCGGACTCAGTATGGGCTTGACTCTTGCTTTCCATGTGTTGTTTCCTGACTTTGCCAAAGCCTTTCCAATAAAGTTGCATCCCTGTCCCAGCCAGCAACTCTCAGACCATGGAGAGAAGGGAGAGGAAGCCAAGGAAGTGGGTGCCCAGGTGGAAGACAGGGAATGAGGTTGGAAATCCACTGGCTTAGGCTGGTAGAGCAGAACTGCTGTCAGCAGCAGATGAAAACCTCTCCAAAATGGTCTCAAGCGTACAGAATACTGCAGGGAGCAATTCCTTTTCTTCTCGGTGTCCTGAAGAGCAGATGGATCTGACATGTTACTGCCTTACGCCGTCTTCTTTTATCAGCACATCAGATCTAGGTGCTCAATGGATGTGCCAGACAAAAAATGAGACTATTCCATGTCCAGTTGCATGGGTTTTAGCATCTCTAGTTCCTGTTTAGAACTATTCTCTTTATTGTCCAACTTACCCTGTGTATAAATGAAGAAGTATTTTCATTTAAAATTAAGGAAAGACAAAGACAAACTGTTACAAGGGAAAACCAATCTTGTGAACTTTAAAAGCATTGTTTGGCATCTTCAGCTTTTTGGTTCAGAGCTGTGTCTGAGATAGGAAGAATGTGAAAATCAATGCAAAGAGACCCGGTGGAACTGTACTGGCATTAGTGAAGCAAGATTTTGTACATGTTACAGCTTGAAGAGCTGGAAATTTTAAAACCCGTGTTACAGTTGCAAAAGCATGAAATAAAAGCTTTTTGAAGCCAGACACATGTTTGCTCAAAAGTTATTGCAACACAGTTCTGAATATTCAAAGCTGATTTTATTCACATCTACTCAACTTCTGTTTCTTCCCCCCAGCACACACTTGGATTCTATGGGGGATGAGGCAGCAAGCGCTTCTATCACAGCAAGGACGCTGTCGTGGGCTTTTATCCTTCCTCTTTAAAACAAAAATCAACTAAAAAAGCTGTGTTAACATACTGCAGTATTTCCAACAGTTGCAAACTGTGCAGTGGAAAGTGGGTATGAAATATTTAATGTGATTTTAAATTAAAACTGTGCTACGTATTTACTTTTTAAAAGAAAAGTACCTTGGTTGTATTTGAACTTCAGACAGCATAGTAAAGTTAGATCTTAAAGGTTCTTGTAATTATTTAAATTCATATTTTTCAATGTAGAGCAGTGTGTATTTGCTGCTGAAATGCAAAGGAAGTTGGACAACAGAGTTGGTGAAAGTCACTGGTTGTCAACCTGTTGAAGAGTTAAACTCTTTTTTCACTGCTGCAGGTGCAGAGATAATATCTTTTTCATGTTTGTTCAGCCTTTTCAAATCAGTGACTGGTTCATTCAAAAGTAAGAAACCACTTAGGAGAAAAAAAAAAAGCTGAAAAGCTTGTTTTCTGCTTTTAATCCATAAACAAAGTCTGTGCAGTAGAGTATAAGATCTACCAGTTCTGAGATCTTGAGAAGTATAGTAACCAGAACTAAGACATTCAGTTCATCAGGTGAAGGTAGTGCTTCCTTGCTTAATGAGACTATTTACTTAAAAAGTATGATGATAAGCTTATTTTTGCCTTGATAATGTAGCTTCTTTGGAAAATACTGTTTTTGAACGTTTTTATTGCATTTCACATTTATACACTAAGATCTATTTTACAACTAGAACTTACCATGAATCCCAAAGAAAAAAACCCCTAGTCAACCCTAGTTAAAAAAAAAAAACAAAACTACTATCATGCCCAAGTGTAATGAGAAAGTAAGAAATTAAAATCCCTTACAGCATCCTTCAGGACAAGTTGTCCAGCTGCAGGATGAGCAGGTTCATGGTGTACTGAGAGGCAACCTCATTGCTTTCTCCAGCTTCCTGAGGGGAAGAAGCAGAGAGGGAGGTACTGATCTCTCCTCTCTGGTACCCAGTGTAAGGATGCATGGGGATGGTTCAAAGCTGCACCAGGGGAGATTCAAACTTCACATTAGGAAACATTTATTTACCGAGAGAGTGGTCGAACACTAGACCTGCCTTCCTAGAGAGTTGATTGATGCCCCAAGCCTGTCAGTGTTTAAGAGGCATTTGGACAATGCCCTTAATGAGATGCTTTAACTTGGTCAGCCCTGAATTGGTCAGACAGTTGGACGGATGATCACTGTAGGTCCCTTCCAACTGAAATAGTCTATTCTAGTCTAGTCTATTCTAAAATCAATCAGGAGTTGTGCATAAGAATGCTAATCATGGAAATAAATGTCTAGGTTGTGTTAACTGAAAATAGAAGTGACATATTTATTGATGCATACTATATTTAGATTTAGGTCAACATGCTGACAAGTTCAGTATTACATCTGGAGTCTACTGCCCACAAACTTAGGACAGGTAGTGCCAAGAAATATTGACAGAAAGCACTTGTATGGAGGGCACAGGAGAACAAGTAATGTTTTCTGGTTTAGAGGTCTAGGTACATAAAGGACAAGGAGGAAGCTGAGAGGAGCCCACCTGGATTTCCTATAGGCAAAACGGCCTGACTGCTTTCTATATTGAGATAACGAACAGGCTGTGTGGACAAAGGAGGAGCAGTGCATGTTGTATACCTTGGCTTTACAAAGGCCTTTGGCATCGTCTCCCATGGTGTGCATGTAGCCAAATTGCCGACTTATGGACTGGATCAGTAGACAAAAAGTGAATGGAGAATCTAGTGGCATCCCTAAGGGACTGATACAGGAGCCAAAGCTGTCCAAATATCTTTGTTAGTGACCTTGATGATGAGACAGGGTGTATCCCATCATTGTGGGATGATGCCAAATTTGGGACAGCAATTGATGTGCTGGAGGGCAGCACTATCACTCAGAGGCATCTGGACAGATTAGGGAAGTGCACTGATAAAGACCTTAGGAAGTTCAAAAAACACAAGAGCCCTACATCTGGGATGGATTAACCCCCTACACCACTGCAGGCTGGGGGCTGGCTGGCTGGGGAGCACTTTGCTGAAAAATACCTCGGGGTCTTGATAAGCAACAATTTGAATATGAACAAGGATATTGTCCTTGTTGCAAAGGAGGACAACAACATGCTGGGCTGTACGAGCAGCAGTGTAGCCAGCAGGTCAAGGGAACTGATCGTTCCCTTCCATTTGGCAGTGGTGAGACGACATCTTGAGCAGTCTGTGCAGTTTTGTGCTTCATGCAAGAAAGACATCAACAGACTGGAGCAATGGATAGGTCACCAAGATCGTCAGGGGCTGGAGCATGTGATGTCGGGAAAGAGGATGAGGGCTGGGTTTATTCAGCCTGGAGAAGACAATGCTCAGTGGGTCTCATTGCTGTCAGCAGCTGCCTGTTGGGAGACCACAGAGAAGACAGAACCAGATTCTTCTCAGATGTGCATGGGGACAGAAAAAGAGGCAATGGGCACAAGTTGTAATTCAGAAAATTATAACTAAATATAAGGGGGGGGGGGAAGAATGGTCAAACAGTGGACTGGGCCCAAAGAAGGTGTGGATCACCACCCTTGTAGATATTCCAAACTTGACTGAACACTGCCCAGGGCAACTTGCTCTAACGCTAACCCTGCTCTGAGCAGGAGGTTGGTACCACCAGAGGTGCCTTCCATCGGACACAGTTCTGGGATTTGATAGATGCCACTGTGTGAGCTCATTGACAGAGCTTTGCTTTGGGGGTTGCTCTAGGAAAAATATGAACTATTAGAGGTGGTGTATGTGATTTGCTTTGGGCATCTAAAAAAGGGTGCCCATAAGAAGTCTGAGGAAGAACTGTTCATAAGAACATGTAGGAATAGGACGAGGGGTAATGGTTTTAAACTAGAAAAGAGTAGATTTAGGTTGGATATTAGGAAAAAGTTCTTCACTATAAGCGTGATAGATCACTGGAACAGGTTGCCCAGAGAGGAGGTGGAGGCTCCATCCCTGGAGAGATTCAGGGTCAGGCTTGATGGGGCTCTGAGCAACTTGATCTGCTAACAATGTCCCTGCTCACTGCAGGGGGGGTAGACTGAATGATCTTTGAAAGTCCCTTCCAACCCAACACATTCTATGGTTCTGTGATCTACTGTGGTGCAAGTTGAATCTCACCTTGAGAGATCCTGGGCTCTTCTGTGGAGGGACAAGCTGAATAGATACCTACCTTTGGTCACGTGTATCTTGTCTAGGCTCTCTAATAAGAGTTAAAATCTAAAGAGAGTTACTTTTGTTTCTGAGGGCAAAGGAAATTAGTGAAGGAATTTATGCTTTATTCTGAGTCACCAGAGGGAAGTGGTTATGAACTTGAAGGCAGAAGGCAATGTGAGTGAAAATGGTCACAAAAGAGTTTCTGATCTGAAGAAGACGAGGGAATGAGTAAAAGCAGCTGAATAATGTCAAAGAACTTTAAAAGAGCTGGTGTCTTTAAACTTTGGAATGGATAGGTGATGGCTGGGAAGGGAGGCAAAAGAAAGTTCAAGGGAACTGAGAATTTTTTGAAAGACAAGATACTACAGATATGGCAGCAGACTGTCCCAAAGACAAAAATATCACAACTTCTTCAGGACCTCTTCAATTACTTGAAATTCAGGAGTCCTACAACTAATGGAAACAGGAGAATGCATTACTAAGAGAAAATTTTAACAAGTAGCACAAACACCTGGTTTAATGAGTTGCAGCTACAAGGGGTGTTAAAATCCAGGTTTTTCAAGACTATAGAAATAAGGGAAAGATGAAGGAAATTAGAGTTCTCTTACTTTGTGGACCTTGATGAACACCAGTCTTTCTTGGATTCAGATTTCACAAACAGGTTACTCTCGGTGGGATACTTGGAACGGTTAACTTAAATAAGGGGAAAAGAACACAGACTGGAATGGGGAACAGAGGTGAAATACATGGAGGGAAGCTGGGCACAGTCGAGTCATCGAGGTCTCTTGAAAGTGACCCCTGAGTACCTGGGAGTCAGATGAGACCATCCTTAGACTTTAGCTTTTATCTTTAAAAATTTGTGAAGGATGAGGAAGGGCAAACTTAAATGCTAAAATGAGGAAGCCTATCAGCTTAACTTTGATACATGGTGAAATGCTCCAGAAAATTATTAATCGATTTGTAAACACCTAGAGGGTAATAAGCTGATAGGAAAACAGGCAGTGTGGATTTGTTAAGAAAAAATTGTGCCTAACCTCTCTAACTTCCTTTTTGAATATAATAAGGATGTAGCAGATAGAAGTAGTAGGTTTGTCCTGTCTTTAGTAAAGCTTTTGGCAGTGTTGTGGAAAGCCATGTAGCGTTTTTACACATAGTGATAGGAAGAAGGGTAATGGTTTCAAACTGGAAGAGGGTAGATTCAGACTAAATATTAGGAAGAAATTCTTTACTGTGAGGGTGGTGAGACACTGGCACAGGTTGCCCAGGGAAGTTGTGGATGCTCCCTCCCTGGAAGTAGTCAAGGACAGGTTGGATGGGGCTTTGAGCAACCTGGTCTGGTGAGAGGTGTCCCTGCCCATGGCAGCAGGGGTTGGACTGGATGAGCTTTAAGGTCCCTTCCAACCCAAACCATTCTGTCAGTCTATGATTCTAAGTAAACAGAGAAAAAATAATCTAGGTGAAATTATTGTGAAGTAGGTGAAGGTCTGATTGAAGCACTGTGTTCAAGGAATAGTTTTTGTTTGTTTGGCTAATGAGGAGGAAGCCTGAAGTGCAGTGCTGTTAGATTCTGCTCCAGTTCGGGTGCTGCTCATGGTTTTCATTAGTATTGTGGATGATGGACTGGAGAGTTCAGTGTGTGAGGAACTGGGAGCTTCAATGGGCTTTGGGTAGGTTTAGAGTCCAAAGTGATCTTGATAAAATGCAGAACTGGTTAAAATGAGTAAGATGGGAAATCAGCAAATGTGAGTAAGAAGGCCTGCAGTGAGGAAGGGAAAACAAGCATATGAATGGAGATGAGGGATATCTGAGTAACAGCACTGTGAGAGAGCATGTGGTGTTGGGATATCACAGCTGAATTTGAGTCAGTGCTGTGATACAGCTGGGGGAGAAAATGGGGGAGACACCAGACTATAGTGTAAGTGGGAGTCTTGCATGTAAGCCATAAGATATCCCTAGCTCTTTTCTGTTGGCTCTCTGTTGCTCTACTGGGATAGTGTCCAGAGCTGGCTTCACACCATGAGACAATGTAGAAAAACTGGAGAAAGCCAGAGGGAAAGCTGTAGGAGTGAGCAGAGATTTAGAAAGGACTAGTGGGCAAGTATTGAAAGAGTTAGGTCCAGAATGCCAGAACAAAGTTGGAAAGAGACACAATCTTTCAGTATATTAAAGTATTTGTAATATAAAATCTACCTATCCAAAGGTAAGATGAAAAGTAATTAGTTCAGTTTGCACATAAGGAGGTTTAGTTTGGAAACCAGAAACTTAGTGTAAGTGTATTAGAGAGATAAGAGCAGAGGAGAGTTGTAGGTGTGAGGACTAGGTAAGGGTCACCTGTGAGGGTATTTGTCTTTGCCTCAAGTGGAGGGGTAGGCTCGATGATCTTTTTGAATTCTGCTTCAGTTCTGTCTATGGTTCTGTCCACCATGGTAAAACACCGTGGTGTTTAAAATTAGAAATTAAGAAAAACTAAGAATTAAAATTAAGAATGCAAAACTAGAATAAAACGGATTTAAACCAAGGGTTCCTTTTTGTTAATTTGACTGTGATTGTATTCAGCATTTTAAATAACCCTGTTTTAAATTAATCCCTTATGTTGCAGTTTTAGCATCTTCTATTTAAGGAGATCTTTTGCAATGCTTTTTTATTTATTAAAAAAAATGCTCCTTGGTGTGATAATCGCTTTGAGTATGAGTTATACAAGCAGTGATGAAGAGACTAAGACATTCTTGAAACTGTTCTGAGGTGTTTGCTTTAATGCCTTAGTTTTTCAGTAAACAGGCTGAATCCATACTGTAAAAACCAGACATCTTTTGAGACAGTAATGTCCTAATAAATACCAATTTCTTAAATTGGTAACACTTGCATAAAGAAATTTCTCCCCTCTAAAAATGAACTACTCTCCAAACACACAGCTCATCCAGTCAGTAGCCTTGTATATCTTACTTTATCTAGTGCTGTACTGGTGACATTAATTCAATGAGGAGACCAGAATGGGATCCTGCTAGTTATTTTTCATGTTTGATTTTCTTCCCTGTGAATTTAATATAAAGATTGTTTTGTTAAGCTAATTATACCGTGGCTTTTTTATTTTCTGCTGTTGAATTAAATCATGTAGAAGGATTATTTTTTCCCTTTTCCCTGAAGAATGGAACATTTGACCACAATTACCATTTTTTACATTAGATAGAGCACCTTGCTGTCTATTACCACAAGTGATTTATTACTACATAGGGCGCACTGTTGGAGAAACAGTGTCTGACTCGCCAGTGGGGTATTGCAATCGCACAACGCAATGCCTGCAGAATGAAATTATGTTTGATGTTTAATATAGACCCAAACTGCAAAATAAGACTTGCAACAAACAAACAAAAATCTTCAAAAAGGAAAAGCCGAAAAGGAAGCAGAAAGAAGGTAATTGCTGGGATGAATTTTCTCCTTACAGGAAATCTGTGCTGGGCAGAGCATCCAAGGCGAGGGAAGAGCCACTTTCTGCCCTTTTGCATTCTGCTGTCCCTGGCTGTCCTGCTTCCTCTGTCTGTCTCTCTGCGCATATGTGCCACCCACCTAAGGAAACAAATATAAATTACTGGTCCCAGTGTGGCACTTCAGTCCTCCAAGCTGACTCTGACCAGGAAGATTTCTTGTGTGTGATGGTAGGTTATACACACGCCCAAGACCTGTGCTGTTAGTGTGGAGGGCACAGCAGCACTGTCATCCGCTGAGCTCTGTTTAGCCAGCTGAGCACTTTTCATCTGAGAAAAAAGGATTCTTAACAGCTATTGCCAGAGATGTTTCTGGCTGGTATAAGGTCTTAATGGTGGGGATGAAAGAGTTAATTCATTTTCCATCTATAATTTTTTTCTTTGTAGAACCGATTTGACACAGTCTAGCAGGGTGCTGTTATTGAAAAATTGAAGCACCAGGTGTGATTAAATAAGATCACACGTTTCATTCCCTCTTTAATTTCACATCACCCTTCAGCAGCTGTATCCTTTGCTTTCCTACTCTTGGAGAACGCATAGCATTTACAGCAGGCAGCTTGCCGCATTGGTACTTCTCCAAAGAGTAGAAAATACAGAGTGCATTTGGGTAATGGAGACAAACCTAACCTGGTTCCTCAGTATTTCTAGAGGTTCGTGCATGCAACAGAACAGAATAAGAAGTAAAGAATAAAAAGGTAAAGCGGACTGTGGTGGACTTGGGATTCTTTTTCTGTTCATTCCAACATGGCTCTATAGGATGTGACAAAGTCACTGCTTTCCTGAGTTTTCATGGCCTGCCACTGACACAGGGAAACTGAGCCACTGCCCACCTGGCAACTGCAGAGCAGCAAAACCATGCAGAGATTGTCTCTTGTCCATTTGCTGCTGGAACAGAAAGGTGGCACTGGGGCCACAATTACTATTTGCAGTTAGAAGATGATGCCAGAAAAAGAAACTATTGCCAGTGGTGTTTTAACTTTCGATTGCTTTAGAATAGTGTTCCTGTGAAAAACTGAATTGCATGATCAAGGGGCTGGAGCACCTTTCCTATGAAGACAGGCCGAGAGAGTTGGGGTTGTTCAGCCTGGAGAAGAAAAGACTCCGGGGGGACCTTATAGCGACCTTCCAGTACCTGAAAGGTGCCTGTAAGAAATCTGGGGAAGGGCTGTTCACTACGGCATGTAGCGATAGGATGAGGGATAATGGATTTAAACTAGAAAAGGGTAGATTTAGGTTGGATTTTAGGAAAAAGTTCTTCAACATAAGGGTGGTAGATCACTGGAACAGGTTGCCCAAAGAGGTGATGGAGGCCCCATCCCTGGAGATATTCAAGGTCAGTCTTGATGTGGCTCTGAGCAACCTGATCTGGTAACATTGTCACTGCATCCAGTATCAAGGTCCCTTCCAGCCCAATACATTCCATGATTTTATGATTCTTAGAATTTTGCTGGTAGTTATTCCAGGCAATTTTTCCACTTCTATACTTTGGCTGGCCTCACTTCTCAGCCAAAGGCAACTCAAAACTAAGAGATTTATCTGTTTGGGGTTTTTTCAGTCATCAGAGGAAGAGGGGTTTGTTTGCCATATTCTGACACTGTTGCCTGTGGTAAGAAGTTTGTGCAGATGTAACAGTACCCTGGCATGAGAGATTCCTGTGCAGCTCTGCCATAATTAACCAAAGAAGAGAGGTCCATGCTCTGTTGTGCACCAGTATTTGGTGGAATGGGTTATCATCCTGTGTTGTCAGCATGACAACATACAGGTCCTGGGAATATGCTTTTGGGTGTTTTAGAAGATGCCTACTGCTGTAGCTTTGGCTTCGTTTTCTCCTCCTGCACCTCTGGTGCTGCCCTCCACTGATTTCCTGCTTCACTGAGTGGTGATACCATGCATTTATACAGCTCTGATGTTTCGTAGTACAATACTGTAACAGTTCTCAGCAATTTTGAGCAGCATTTGCCTGTTGCCTATTTATAAAAGCAGGTATACCGCAGTCTTGCCTGTCCTCCAGCACCCCTAGCCCTCTGTGTGAACAGCCGGTTTTGCTCACCGACGACTTGCCAAAAATGCAGCTCTCAAAATTCAACAGATGAACGAAACAAGTGAAATTGTACCTGAATAGCTCTTTCATTCCCAAGTGAACAGGAGTTTGTTTGCTGTAGCATTATTCCCACATAAAAGAAAAAAGATGCCAGGGGATGGCGACAGAAGAAGTTTAGAAGTTCTAGGGATGCATCTGGGCCTGCGTTTCCATATAAATAATGCCTAAGGACACCTGTCCCTTCTTAAATTTGAGCTTGGAAGCAGCACTGGGACCAGCTCATTTGATGTCTCCTCATTTAAATTGAGCTCTGTAGATAAAACTGATGGCCTGTAGTGCATGTCTGTCCTTAAAAGTGAGCTGATGTTTATACAAACACGACAAGGAAAAGATACTCTTTGGTCTGTGAGAGGACAAAAAATAAAGCTCCATAAAACTCCAAAGGAAACCATTTTTCTTTACACCAGTAGACCAGTCTTCATGGAGATGGAGGGAGCTGTTCTGACCTTTCTTTCTCTGTGTGATACAGACTGAGTGTAGCTGTTTCGTCCTAAATGAGGCCAATATCAAATCAATGCTTGGAACTGACCATGTCAGTTTTGACATAATTATTGCCATATGCAATGGGCTGTGTTTTCTGCAAATAATTCTATAGTGACTCTTGAGTTGTCTAACATTTACTGCTGTTAACACAGAGTTATTTCTTAACTGCGTATTCACATCTAGACAAAAGAAGTGTTTCAAAAGGTGAAATTATATTTAAGTAATTGTTTCTTACTGTGCTAGGGATTTTTTTTATTATCTTTTGAGGTTGCAGTGAAGGGCTTAGGAAATCTTTCAGGTTGTGAAAGTTACCTAGTGATGTCAACCTCAATTATTAAAAAATCCAGTGTTGACCCCCTTCAGAAATAATGAGGTTTAAAAGGAACCCACATTCTGCTCTGGATGATTTGGGAATTTGAGTCTTTAGGCTATTCTTGGTTTCAGGCTGAAGAATTAAACCTTTTAAAAAACCAAAGCAGACATTTTCATGCCATTCCCTGGTTTGTGGAGCTGTTGCTTTAAGGGAACACTAAGTTAATATTGAGAAAGTTGGCAGTAGCCCTTACTGCTCCTGCCAATGCAAATCAGGGTGTTATTTCCCCTACTGCTTTCCCCATACTCCTTCTTTTCTTTAGGCAGATGAACTTTTCTTTCCTGCTCAAAAACCCAAATGCCTCTGCCATGGGTGCTGTTTTTCCAGCAAGGTCCCTTAATGCTGTTCTTTTCCTCCCTGCATGGAATGCAGCCTTTGCTCTCTCACCTGTTATGTGATAGGCTCCTTCTCCCTGAGGAAGGCACAACATCTGTTGTGTTTCCTCAGTGGAGAGGGACATTCTCCAGAAATTCTCCTCCTTTCCTGCTTGCTAACAACAAAAGAGATTTTAAAGCATTTGATGTTTCTGGAGAGAGGAAAAAAACAGCGGAGCCTAGACAGGAAAGAAACAGCCATGGAAAAATAACTTGGACATAATTTGAGCTATAATTAAAGGTCTTAAAAAGAAGCCAAACTGCCAAGTTGGAAAGAAAAATGTGCATCTTGAAATAAAGTACCTTTATGGAAGGATGTGCTTGGGGATACAGTGTAGGACTGCCATTCAGGACATCTTGGCTATGTTTCTGCTTGGCCTTCTTGGGTGATACCAGACCAGAAACTTAACCCTTATTTGCCTTGATGGTCTATATGTAAAGTTTGGTGGTATTGTGAATCTTAGTATCTCAGAGTGCTTGTAAGTACAAGGAGATGTTAGAAGTTATTTAAATAGAAGCTACTGTGGCATTGCAGTGTGGCAGCTTTTTGTTCATTACATTGAAGAGAGTTCATATCCTGTAAAATACTGGAAGCATTGTGAAGCATGTATCACTGCATCCCTGGGGAATTTGTTTGTTGTCAGCCTCACGTAACCTGCAGCTTCGGTAACGGGGGCTACTTCAGAGTGAGTTAAAAGATAAAGTAAAAGAGAGTGTTTCATGGAGAGCTTCACAGAAGGACCTCGCGGTCTCCCTGCTGACGCCGTCCGTGTACATTGCATGTGAGGTTGAAAGTGGCAGATTTTGTTACGTGCAGTCTGCTTGCTAGTTAGAAGCCAAAACAAAAACCAAAGGCTGTGAGTTGAGCTGTCTGTGATCTGGATGGGGGAAGATTTCACATCTGTGAGGTTGCTTCTGCTGTGGCGTATAATAGGAAGCTCAGGGGCTGTGGGATGTGATCAGTGGGAGAGTAGGGCACTGCTGTCTGGAAAATCCACATGTGCAGCTTTACGCTACTAAATAAGCATTGCTACCTACCAATGCTCACATCTGTGTTATGGTTAGAGCTGGTGTCCTTCAGATGGCTAGTTCCATCATTCATCAATTCTTAAACACATATGAAAAAAATCAAAGATATTTGTCTTTTAAAGGTGACCCACAACTCTTTAAACTCTCTTTTATATTTATAGTTGAATACCTCAGTCACTCTGACAACACTACCCATTTGCACTCAGCAAATCTGGATTTTGGGAGACAAATGAAAAGTCTGTAATGGACTATGACTTCCTTCTACAGTATAAATCAAAAGAAATCAAAGTTATTATCTTCTGTTCTCACTACTGGTATCAAAACTCTCCAAACCAGCATGGAAATGTGCCAAGGGGTAATGTAAAATGTGGATTTCGGTGGCATCTTAGTTTAATCTTTTTATAGCGATATTAGCACAAATGCACACTTGGTGGTTAATGTGTGTTTGAAGGGCCAGTAAAAATGACATTTTCAGAGGTGTCAAGTAGGAGATAGTTGTTAATACTTTTTCAGGACTCTTTTAGTTCACCAAGCTTATTTTTTGTATATGTTTCCGCAGATCAGTTTGAATGCTCTTCTGTATTTAAAGATTCACCTAACAATTTCACAACCTGACAGCAATCTCACAACATGGTATTTATCCTAATCTGATGAATGTGGGACGCATGCTGCAGTTTAAAGCAGAACAGTTAGGCTTTTGGGTCCATCAGCTGTAACATTTCCATGGTAGTCTGAACTTTGGACCACTGGTGACAGTTCTGTCCCCTCTCCAATGCTGGCTCTGAGACCAATATACATTTCCCAAACCTACTGTTCACTTCCCTGTTATCTCAGTTTGTTACTATGGTAAACCACCAGATTTCCACCATCGCCCTCCACGTGTCTGTTGCTGAGGGCAGTATATCCACAGTACAGCTCGTGGATAAGCAGCAAAGAATTGTGGAACAGAAATGCTTTAAAAAAAAGGTGACAACCAAAGAAACCCTGACTACTGGAAACAGAAAATTCAGAGCTTAACATTGGTTGAGTTGCAGCAGAAGTAATGAAGTGTGAAATGTGCTGTTCCCAACCAGTATGCCATGCTGGTTTAATTTACAGAATATATAATTATATAACATTAACATTCTGGTACATCAGTCTTTGACAAAAATTGAAATGAAAACAGACAAATACATGAATCTATTTATAAGACAATTATTGTAGCAGCAGTGGATAAGAATACAAACTTAACTAATTTTCACTATTTTAAGATTATGCCTTTAAGATCCTTTGATTTTGTGCCCTGATAAATACTCACATGCTGTTGCAAACCAACTTAGTTTAGTAAACATTTACTAAACCCTTGTGGAATTCCTTCCAGCATACTTCTGACTTCCTCTGAATCCTGTGAGCATAAGACCAGGGATCTGCTTAGAGATCTGGCTTTGAACTTCAGGGATAAATTACACGCGAGATTGGTTTTCCCAGTCAGACCATGGTCCATTTAGACCAACATTCAGCCCTTGGCAGTGGCTCGAATGAGCTGGTTAACCAGATGCACAATGCCACAGCAATTACAATGAAAAGCACCACATCCTATCACTCCGAGCATCTCTATTAACCACAGAGTTGTTAGAATAGGAGATGCCCTTTTATTTCATTTGCAAAAAGAGGAAAAATGTTTACTGTTAATGGTCCCCACTTTATGTTTACAAAGGAAGAGGGGAGAATCCTTTTCTAATCTTCTGCAGGCAAATTTCTCCTCTGAGATGCTGTTAGGTCCTGAATTGACGTACTGTGCTTGTCCAGTCCAAGTATCTTTTATTTAAGCTATTCTTAAGAAAATCCACTGAGTCTGAATTACTCAGGAGACTCTTAGTGGTCTCTGTTGTCACATAGCTGAGGCCAGAAGTAAACAGATTATTAAATTCAGATTGGATGGCTTAGGAAATGAATGTGTTTTTCCAGTACGCCCACTAATGGAGAAGTCTCCCCATCGCAAAGGTGCCTTCAGGGCATCGGCTGTCCTTGACGCGCCACGTAACTCACTTTCCAAGGTTAGTCAACCTCTCTTCCCCTTGGATATGAAGCTTCCTTTAGGGTCAGTTTAGGAGGCTGGGAATTACATTGTTTGGGATTTCTTTTTTGCTCATATACCTTACAGGTTTTTTTTCAACTGAAGAATAAATAAGTCCCTAGGCTTTGTTTTGTTGGCTGGTTTATTTGGGTTTGTTTTGAGTTTTTGTTTTTCAGAGGATGTATATTAAAAATCAGAGATTAGCTTTTGTCTTCCTACTACTTGATAATGATTTCTACTGAGCCTATAGGCAACCTAGGGGATGCAGGAGTTCGTATGCAGTCTCGTTGGGTCAGAAAATGACCTTTCCGAGTCCCTGTCTCCAGAGGAAGCACAGTTTTTTAGTCTCTGAGATGCAAACAGGGCAGTGCTGAAAGACAAACTAATTCTGGTAGCTTCATGCAGAAAAAACCCCTCTGAAACTTAATGACCTTCTGTAGGGGAAAAAGGCTTTAGGCATGAAGATACAAGCAGAAATCAACAAGATTGTCATCTGGGGAGTGGAGAGAATACAGAAAAAGAAACAACTGGAATACACCGTATGTTTGAGTAAACTAAGAGGTATTATTTTGACATAGAAGCACAGTTGACAGAGCAGGTAGGGTATGATTTTCAACATACTGCATCACTGTATTTAAAGCACAGCTCTTGATCCTTCACAAGGAATGAAACAAGATTTTTAAGGAACTCCTGATGGTTAGCTATGTCAGACATCATAAAAGGCATTGAATCAACGCAGCACTAAATTCTGAGAATCCTTAAATTGTATATTATAAGCAGGAGGAAATTGGGGAGCATAGTAGGAGGTTGTACTGAATTTGGGCAGAAGGGGTAGGTTTCTGACAGTAACAAGAAACCCATGTTACTTGCATTATGCTGAGGACTTGTGATTGTCAGACTTGTATGTTTTTGTGGGTATGATACTTGAAGAGGTGGATCTGGTTTGAGAAACAAAATAAAGCAACTGTTCAGAATATTTCTATAAGGGAGTGCTTTTCTTACATGTACACGTTATGCCAGTGTTCATACAAGAGTGGATGATGGCACGGCATGGGGATGTTAGGGAACAGAGTGGTTTGCTCTCACCTTGGGCCACAAAGTTTTTTAGAAAAAAACATTTAGGTTGAATACTAATGGAAAACAGATCTATGAAGTTTCGCAGATCATCTAGTCCATCCCTTTGCACTGAAACAAAATCAGTGCATAAAATTTACAGTCATATCTGGAAAATGGATAGAGTTATTTTTAGTTGGCAATATTAATGGTTTGATTGCATATCAGAAATGTCAATTATACAATGACCTATTATAATACTAATTGGACATATTATGTAGCAACCATGCAGTTGCTGAAGGACATGATAATGGAATGGTAACTTAGGCAAATTAATTTGAATGTCACCAGCCCCTGGCCCATGTGCTTTGGTGCTGACCAAGAGAAATAAGCTTATTCTTACAGAGATGGTGAGGCTGTGGATCTGCAAGAGTACAACAACCCTGAGTACTGATGATGAGTGTTTGATTCGTCTCTGAGCAGAGGAGATGACATTGATACTGTACCACTTTGGGGGCTCTGATATGGGAAGCCGTCTTAGTGCAGGGATTGGGACATTGTGCCAGAGAAGGTACACAGAGAATGACTTGCAGTGGGACTTACTGGTATTCCAGGTGGTGCTGGGTCTCGCTGAAACTCCCGCTGCCCAAAAGGCTGACAGATGCTTTGGATGGACACAACAGTAATACTGACTCCTTAGGATACATGTGCCAGAGGAATTGAACATATCTCTGAGCTAGCTCAAGTCTTCCTGTGTTCCACTTAAGAAGTATCGACAAAATGGGCCACATTATCACTGAAGTCATTAATATATAACCTATAAAAGATCCTGGGCAAAAAAAATAAATAAAGGAAAAAATCTAAACCAAACCTATTTTCTGCTCCTATGCTCCTTCTGCTGGTTATGCAGAAGCAGTAAACAAGCCCTATTCCCAGAGCTGTGCTGACAGCACTGATGATGGTGGTGCACAAATTAGGAGGTAAACAAAAAGCCGTGTTAATTTCAAGCTCCATTAGAAACACAGGCTGTAAAAAAAAAAAATCAATGTCTCCCAAACAGAAAAGGTCAAAATTGGTA
>NW_010186436.1:0-9561 GCF_000695765.1 Mesitornis unicolor | reverse complement strand
TATAAATATATATACTTAAAAATCCTGGCTTTTCACCTGCCCACAGGCAATCTAACCCTCTGCTTGCCTGGCTGGAGAGACTCTTGTTTGCTGCACCCACCAAGTCTGCAGTTAGGAGTCTCATGCAGACACTTTTTATTTACTTATTTTAGTTGCTGTTTTTCTGTAAGGGACCTGGAGCTCACTCATGGGAAGAGAAAACAGCTCTGCTCGCTCCCCACTGGAAAAAGAGAAGGAAAAGAAGAGAGCAGCAGTGACAGCAGCTCCCCATTGGAGCTCGCTTCTGTACCCAAAAACAAGGTACAGCAGTGGAGAAAAGTGTGTTTCCTTTCTACCCTCAGCTGCAGACAGCCCTGCTCCCATGAAAAGCCCCCCTGAGCTGTCACCAGAGGCCAAGAGCTACGGCTGAAGGCAGACTTCACTAATATCAGCTCTGAATGCAAACACACACACAGGAGCCTTGCTCCAGTAACCAGAGTTAAGAAAGGCACGGCTGGGGCTGCACTTTGGCAGTTTGCTAAGCCACACAAGCAGGACAGCCAAAGGAATTCAACTCCTTGCAGTTTACAGTCCTTGAGTGCCTGCCACAGCCCGGGAAAGGAGCGCTCACGGGACACGGCAGCTTCTCCAGGGCCTACGCAGATTGGAGGGGAGCTCGGTGAGGGGGACAAGATCCCATGGGGTGCGTGCGCTAGCACTGGTGGTTGGCAAGTCATTTCCATGTACATACTTGACGTTGGTGTTGGTACAGATGATGTACTCAATTTCATCCGAGTAGGGGTTCTGGAAGGTAAAGGAGCTGGTTCTCATCCAGAGCCATTCCCGGTTTTTGGATCGGAATCGGAACATGACTGACAGAACCTGGCCTTTTAACTTCACCACCTAAAAAAACGTAATGCCATCAGTAGTACCTGCTAAGAGAAGGCGTTGAAGAGCAACCTGCCTCTGAGCACACGCCACCCCCACTAACACCCTGCGATGGCCCTTCGCCTCAAAGCCTACATGACCACATCGTGATCTTCCCCAACCACACGGCACTGCCACTGTCCCCTTGATTCCTGAATGATATTTGGGAGGGGACTCCAACATCCCCTTTTCTTATCTCTTTGCACTGGTGAGATGTATGAAAAAGCCTCCAGTCAATGAAGCACATGCTGTTGTTGCTGATTCCAACTATTTGGACAAATGGATATGAGCGGCTATTTTTTTGGAGTCATGAAAGCACAGGGGCAGTCTTACCTGCCCTGCCACAAGTTCCAAGGCCCTCAGAAATAAGAGTAACGACAACAGGGCAAGCAAAGCACATCCATTTCGGGTTCTGCAGCACTGGGCTGGGCCCTAGAGATGAACCAGTGTTTCAGCCACAGAAGCATGGCATTCGAGCAGGCACTTTGTAGCCACGGCTCTGGCCCTAAAAGCAGACTGGACCAGCAGCCAGAGGACGAATTCAAGAGTTAGACATCAGATGCTTCTGCCAAAGTTACAGTTACGTGACTGGGCAAAGGAGAAATAGCTAAGGTTTCTTTTTTTCCTCTTGGTTTTTCAGTTAATTGAAGTGCTTTTTTCAAGCACCAAGGCAGATTCCAACCTGAACACCACGCTGCAGGTAAAGCAGTAGCTAAAGTGTTTTACCTGCTGAAAGCTGTCCCGCAAAAGCTGTTGGTCTTCTGGGTGGCAGAAATCCACGATGTCTTTCCCCAGAAGTTCCTAATTTTAAAGGAATTGGGAGAGAGAGATCAAGTCAGTTCATCTGGTGAGCAGACGTCCTCTTTCAGGTCTGCCCCATTAATTCCACTTTGGACAGGTTACTGCTTCCCTCCCCAACAAATCACGGTTACACAAACCAAGCCCAGGAACTGGCGTGCTGCGTTTTAAAGAGAAGCGCAACAGCGGTTGAGTAACGTTTGATCTTTAACTCAAATGGAGGCGAAAATTATCTTAATTGGCATTAGACAGAATCCAGAGCCACCGATCTTTCCAGTGATCAAAGTACTTCAAAAAGCAACCGGCGAAGAAAAAAACCCACACGTCTGGTTTAGGCCCTTGGTCATGGTTTTATCAGATCTGTCAGACAAGCAGAGCCATGATGCACAGGACAGGGAGGAGGGAAAAGCAAGCTTCTTTCTTCGAAAGCTCCTACCATTGTCTCACCTGTGGCTGGTAGCCAACCGTAGCCACGCAGCGGTGATCGATGAAGGTGAAAATGCCTTCGGTGTTGTGCCGGGAGATGAATTCTGTTGGCTGACAAACATTGTTCATGTCTGTGCAGTTGGGGGAGCTGGTGACCTGCGAGGTCAGACAGGTACAGCGTTACCAAGTCTTGTGAGAGCTGCTTTCTCCTGACCAGCAGTCGGATTTGGGGCAGTCAGGGAACACCTTCAGACAGCACAGTTTAAACTCTCTGGACTTTTGGGACAAGACAACGTCAAAATGATGGTGAGGGCTCTGGAGAACAAGCCTGATGAGGAGCGGCTGAGGGAACTGGGCTTGTTTAGCCTGGAGAAGAGAAGGCTGAGGGGAGACCTCAGCACCACCTCCAACTGCCTCAAGGGAGCTTGGAGAGAGGTGGGTGCTGGGCTCTTCTCCCAGGTGATGGGGATAGAACAAGGGGAAACGGCACCAAGCTGTGCCAAGGGAGGTTCAGGTCAGAGATAAGGAGGAAGTTCTTTCCTGAGAGGGTCGTCAGAAGCTGGACCAGGCTGCCCAGGGAGGGGGGGGAGTCCCCATCCCTGGATGTGTTTAAGGAGCGGGTAGATGAGGTACTTAAGGATATGGTTTAGGGGGTAGACAGGAACGGTTGGACGTGATGATCTCAGAGGGCTTTTCCAACCGAGCCATTCTGTGATTCTGTGTGAAAAAATCACAAGATGGTACCTACCTGGAGCCTGCCAATAGCCACAAGGCAAAACTTGCTGCCCTGGCCAGCGTCCGGGTCGTCATCAGGCAGTGAAACACCTGAGAGGGGAGCGTCAAAGAGTTCCAGCAAGGTTAATACAGAAAAAAAATGCTAATTTCAGAGGAAAAAGACATGCAGTTCTGACTTCAGTATCTCCCTCCACCCTGTTTTCAATAATAATTCAATATACTTTCCCACGAAGGAATTTGGTGAATTAAGTTACATCTCCCTCCCTTATATTGTTATTTGCCAGAAGGGTTAAAGATCTCTGTAACTTCTGGCAAAAGCAAATATTACTTGCATTCTCTACAGTATCTCTGCTGTTTGGACACAAAGATCTCTGATCCAGCAGATACAGAAATTAGATCCTAACGTCAGAAAAAGTGATGGATACATTTGGGAAGTGTTTGCTGGCACATTCAGTTCACAGGATGGACAACTTTAGGCCACGTGCTCTTAAACACAGCCAGGACTGAACACTTCAGCTAAGGGATTACCTGCAGGCGGCCAGGCTTTTATGTAACCCGTGCAGTGCACCACGACGTAGTGAGGTTCGCCGTCTTTTGCTGCACCCAAGCCATTCCTTGGGAGAGAGAAACAGTCCAATTGTGCTATGCAATCTTAATTTATTGTGCTATACAATTTAAACTGGGCGAGGTCGGGCAAGGTTTCTACTCCTATTTTTAAAAAGCTTTCACACAATGTCCTCGGGGCAAGAAAAGAACAAAGACTTCACAAGAGGTCCAAGAACACAATGGGCTGGCATCTTTCTCAATTGCAAATTAAAAAAGCACCATATACAGCAAGGCCAACGACGACAGCGTGAAGAACACATGGTTTTTAACTGACTCCAAATCCAATCCTGGACTAAAGATTGATCTTCCTCAGGATTATCTTCCTCATAGTGGTACTTTGGCTCCTCTACCAGATCTACCTCCAGGAGCTGTACTCATCTACCCTACACACGCTCACCACAGTGTGTCCCCACCGCTCCGGTGACAGAGCTGCAGCTCCTTTTGCTCCTAGCAACGCTGCGTGCTTGCCCAGAACTCCTCTATAATTTACCTGCAGCGATTCCTCATAAAGCTGAGACGATTTACAGAGACTGGATCCACTGAGCTGTTGCCACACCTGTACCAAGATTAGAAATGCAAGGGAAAAAGCTTTTATTTGGGTCAACATCAAAACAATTTGACGATTCTGAATACGAGAAATCACTCTACAATCTATAAATGGGGATGAACATTTGAATCTCTTCCACCACAGAAGTGAAAATCCCTTATTTTACGGACTTTGAGGGGGGTGACACATGGGGTCAAAGCAAACTGTTACTTGAAACTCAATCTTTTATGGGGTCAAAGCAAACTGTTACTTGAAACTGGATCTTTTATGGGGTCAAAGCAAACTGTTACTTGAAACTGGATCTTTTATGGGGTCAAAGCAAACTGTTACTTGAAACTGGATCTCTTACAACAGTCTTGAGAGGTATTTTAGCACTGGGCAAAGAAAAGCCTCAAGAACTTGACTCTTAGCTCTGTGTAGGAAGCTCAGCCATGTCCTAACACGTCTACATCAGAATGAGCAAAAAAACCCTGAAATAAAGCATGCAAGGGGCCAAAGAGCAAGTTCAGCTTCAGGCTCAAGAGATGTCCCCAAGGAATCTCTCCTTTACCTCATCCGGCAGATGAAAGACCTTCGTGAACCCATACACATCCTCATGGACTGCTGGCCTTCCTTCTTGACAGTTCCCGTCTTCAAGTCTAGGATGCGACCTAAAGAGAGAAAGAAAAAAAACCCCAAGATGTTGCTGCAACGCGAGTCCTTTCACCAACACCAGCACCAGGTCACAGATTAGGAAAGCAGCAAGACACGAGCGTCACCAGCGGTACCTTGAGAAGCACTCTCAGGGGGGGCTGCGGGATCCTTGTTAGGAAGGCACCAGCGTTTGGTTCCTTCTACAAAGGGAAGGTTTAAATCCAAGTCCTCTGCGGGTTTCCACGCTGCCCACCCCCATCAGAGTCTTCCCAGGCTGCTTTTACCTGTCAGCGCGTTCTCCGACGTGGAGAGCTGCTCCCTCAGCTTGCCCACGTCATCCGGGTGCACCTGGTCGTAGAGGGTGCTGCCAAACCACTCGGACTGGGGCTGGTTCAGGACCGGAGTCACTGAATCGGAGACGTAGACCACCCTCCCGGTCTCGCAGGACACGATGAACAGAAAGCCGTCAGCTGCCTCTAGGATCAGGTGTTTGAGTTCCTGCATCCACAGGACAGACAGACAAACAGACAGGCTCTTAGCTCGAGTTCCTGCACTCACAGACAGACAGACAGGCTCTTAGCTCAGGTTCCTGCATCCACAGGACAGACAGACAGGCTCTTAACTCGAGTTCCTGCACTCACAGGACAGACAGACAGGCTCTTAGTTCGAGTTCCTGCACTCACAGACAGACAGACAGGCTCTTAGCTCAGGTTCCTGCATCCACAGGACAGACAGACAGGCTCTTAGTTCGAGTTCCTGCACTCACAGACAGACAGACAGGCTCTTAGCTCAGGTTCCTGCATCCACAGGACAGACAGACAGGCTCTTAGTTCGAGTTCCTGCACTCACAGACAGACAGACAGGCTCTTAACAGACAGCTCTTAGCTCAGGTTCCTGCATCCACAGGACAGACAGACAGGCTCTTAACTCGGGTTCCTGCACTCATGGACAGACAGACAGGCTCTTAACTCGAGTTCCTCCATTCACAGACAGACAGACAGGCTCTTAGCTCGGGTTCCTGCACTCATGGACAGACAGACACGCTCTTAACTCGAGTTCCTCCATTCACAGGACAGACAGACAGACAGGCTCTTAGCTCGGGTTCCTGCACTCACAGACAGACAGACACGCTCTTAACTCCAGAATTAAGCAGATGCAGCCCTCTAAGCCCACCCCCCCATCCACAATTTAACTCCCCCACCCCACGACTGCAGCATTTCCCACCAAGCAGCATCAAGGCAAGACCTGGTCGGTGAGAAAGGAGGGTTTGTAGGTGCCGTCAGTGGAGGTGTTGCCCGTGCCGCGCAGGGACTTCATGTGAGACACAGCCATGCGCAGGATGGTGAGCTTGTCCGGTTTGCGGGCCAGGGCGCTGCAGGTGGGCACCATGTCCGACAGCTCCGTGATGTAGGCGGTCATCTTGTTCCTTCGCCTACGTTCGATCTCGCTGTGGTTTTCCCTGCGAAAAGGACCGGGGAGGAGAGGAAGAAGACGAAGTTACCAAGGGGTCAAGAGCCTGAGCCGTTTCTCCCCACGTCCACGCTTCCACAAGGCCAGAGTGCAAAACACAGAGATGCATCGGGGTCGTCAGGAGTTAGAAGGACTACAAGCGCCTCACATGCTGGGCGTGCACAAAGGGACGCAGGAACAAGTACAAGGAGGAGAGGCTACAGTCGGAGCTTCTTTGCTGCGGACAAGAGCCTCGCTCGGTATCGCATCGGTTCCCTGGTGCCTGGTGAAGGCAGCGAGCTACACTAAGCTGTTTTAGCAGAGAAAGCGGCTTCCCCGCCAATTCAACAACACTGCAGCAAGCCAGAGGGTTTCTTCCTTTACCTGCTCTCAAAGCAGGGCTCACCTCACTGCTGAGGAAATCTGCTTTCAAACGGCACTGGTGCAGACTAAGACACCTCAGCCCACCCGGTTTGTCCAAGGGTGAATCAAATCCCCTCCACCATCGCCTCGCAGACCCCTGTGGACGTCCAATAACCCCACAGGGAGCTGCAGCTGAGACCTGGGCACCTACGTTACAACAGAGGAGTCTCACCTTGCAGTGCTTTTGTGAAGAGCCTTCTCCCTTACATCCAGAGCCTTTTACAACATCAGGGCAGGAAGGGAAGCTTCAGAGCGGATTTACACCTGATTTCTGCACAGGCACACACCTCTACAGAGGCACCACCACAAACACTGCCCGCTCACAGCCCTCACAGAGGTTCTTCACACACCTTTTGTGAGTCTGCACGCAGGGGACAGTCCCCATCAACCCCCAGAGACCACAACATCACCTGCTTAAGGTTCTTTTTCTCCAGTATCTGTGGTTTAACTGGCTTAAAAAGGGGGTGGTGTTTCAAAACAGAACTTAAAAGCCAGGTTTCCTCTAGAGAAGGGTGGAGCGGAGGCAGGGAAGCACATGGTGAGAGATGAAATGAGATGGAAGTGTTGGAAGGAACAAAGGCAAGTGAATTAAAGAGGGTCAATACAAAACCAGCACATTTCTCACTACCAGGTACGTGCAATCATTCAGTGACTTTGCTCCTGGCTGCAAGGAACCGAGATTCAGACAGAAGTGCTTCAGTTACCACACTCACCTTTAATTCAGTTTCTCCAAACTCTCACGCTCAAGCGTGAAAACGAAGCTACCTTCACTACAAAAGCCATGGGAAACCACCGGACGTTTACTCGCCCCTCTGCCAAATATCCCTTGCTACAGCAACCACCGAGTGCAGGGACAGAGGAAAGGGCCCGTGCTTCAGCGGGGAGAAATCCCTGCAAAGCGCCGGTGTTCGCTGCATTCGCTGGCCCCACCTCTGAGGTTTCCTTATCTCCTCAAATATTTCAGCTATGCAACAGCGCAGGGAGGAAAGGCTGCGTTTGGGGGGTGGGTTTTTTTTGGGTTTCAAACCAGCAGGTCAAAATTGTGGCGTTCTCAGCACCCAAAATAGACTTTTTTAGCCCTGTCCTTAAGAACAAGTCCAGGGTGGCCCGGCCCTAAGGGGTGACAGGGTAAATTTGTAGGATGGTGAGCCCCAAAATAAGGCACTCTGTGTGAATTCCCAACCCTCAGCTCTGCAGTGGTAATGAGCCATGGGTGGCAAGCAACAGCAAACCTTGCTGGTGATTTATTTACTGCAGCTCATTGTGTTATTTGCAGCTGAAAACAGGGAAGGGTACATTCAGCGTTGGTGTTTTTCTGCTGGAGAAATGCAGTCCTGGTAACGCAGCGCCTCAGGCAGCTGTGGGCACACGTTTTCAGGGGACATTTTGGTATTAAAGCTCCAGCATTTTAGACAAATGCTTTGGTCAATTAGGCCACAGGCCTCATTGATTACAAATAGGAATTCGGGGGAAAAAAATAATGACACGTTTTCAGGGGACATTTTGGTATTAAAGGTCCAGCATTTTAGACAAATGCTTCGGTCAATTCGGCCACAGGCCCCATTAATTACAAATAGGAATTTGGGGTAAAAAAATAATTGAATTTTGGGGGAAAAATAATCCTGTGTTAAGGAAGTTTTTACTAAATGGCTGCAACGCACAGGACACCACCTTTCCTGGGAGGTTGTAAAGGGTAGGAAAACTTGAGCCAGTACCCTTCTTCATGTCTGTTTTGACAGCACCATGGCATTTTTTTCCTGTGTCAAAGCCTCCCCAAGGCAAGAAGAGGCCATTGGGCACCTTGATCCAGCACACAGAAATCTTATTTAGTGCAGGTTAGCAAAGCTACAGCCCTCGGTGAAAGCAACGGCCCAACCGTGCTCTACCCTGCGGCCTTTGGCAAACAAATCCTCCTGTGTGCTCCCCAGAGACGTCTCCCAAGGGCACCAAGTGCCTTTCCCCTCCTAACTCCAATTACACAGCGATTTCCAGGAGTCTGGTCAGTCTCAAGTCCTCTACTGCAGCAGACGAGGGAAGGAGGGGGGGGAAAAAAAGAGAAGGGATGCCTAGAGAAACATTAAGGAAAGGAAATACTCTGCTTGTCCATGCTTGAAATCTCCATTCTCCTACCTGGCAAGTCTCTCCTTATCCGCTGAACTCTGCTCATCATCAGACCTAAAAATAAAATCAGCGAGCTAAGCTAAAACGGAAAAAAAAGTTTAAAGAAATGAAAAAAAAAAATAATGGGAAGATGCACTAGGAAACCCAGCCTGCAGACACGTCTGCTTTGCAGAGGAGCAATGCCATGAAACAAAGCACTCGTTAGTTTGCAACAGCACACATTAAACGGGGGCCTGCTACCTCCTGAAGTTTTAAGACTGTAAAATAGGGAGGGGGCAGCTCTGGTTTACACAGAACCGAGGTGTAGATTATTCTGTGTAAGATCAGGTTAATGGCAGAACTGGGAATGGGGGTCCCCAGCCCCGTTAAACTACTACTACTTCAAAGGAAAAAATAAACCAATAGCCTCTTTGACAGTACTGAGAAATCAGAAAAGCAGATTAAAACAACCCAAAATCCACAAAGAGAGTGAGGTTCACAGCCAACAGCACACATTTTTGTACGGCTGCTACGTGAACACCATTCAGGACAACACAGAGGTGGCTGCACCACAAACAGCACACGGAGACGTTACGGGCATCGGCTACAGAAAGGCACGAGGACGTCCCCACCAACCTGCACCCACTTTCAGATCTCAGGGCAGAGAGGAATCTGCCAACCTTGGTTTACAGAGCCTGATGATAAAGCTTTCCTCCTTGAGCTCTGGCTGCCTTGGAAAACATGCTTGAGGTTGGGCTGCCTTGGAAAACAAATAATCCCCCAAGAGCCAGTGGAGCAAGGGAGGGGATTCTGCCCCTCTGCTCTGGTGAGACCCCACCTGGATACTGCATCCAGCTCTAGGGCCCCCAGTGTAAGGACATGGAGCTGCTGCAGCAGGGCCAGAGGTGGCCATGGAGATGCTGAGGGGCTGGAGCAGC
>NW_010186435.1:2382-8690 GCF_000695765.1 Mesitornis unicolor | reverse complement strand
CGCCCCCGGCCGCCGCTAGTGGGAGCCTGGGGACCGCGCAGCGCCTGCCTAGGCCTGAGGGACGCGGCGCCCCCGCCGCCTTCCTTCCTACCGCCCCCTCAGGACTCCAGGCCGTGAGGAGCCAAACGCTGTCGCTGGTTCATAACGAGAAGGGCACGGCTTGAAAATAAAATCTCAACCCGATTTTTGAAGCCAGCACGCTCGGGTGATTTCTGGATGTTTCACTCCCTTGCCTTGCTGTAATTTTAGAGCATCTCAGGGCTCTGGTGCCACAGCAGAGTCCTGGTAAAGATCCACCTCTGTGCTGGGGCTCTGTCCTTACTGCAGAATCTGGCCCACGATTAATTTAATACTCGGTTAACTTTCAAAGTGTTACTAGCACGACAGCTGATGTTTACAGACGGTACTGAAAGGATATTCAGGATTAAATGTGGTCCTTAGCATGTGCAAAAGGTTTTCTTAATTTATGCTGGCCCTTGTCCCCAAAACTCTGATGAGATTTTATGTGGGAGTTGTGAAAAAAAAAAAGCAGCTTAAAAGCCTGTGCGAGCACAGCTGTAGCTGCATGAGTACAACTGCTCGATATAAATTTTAACACAATTCCTGTGATAAAATCTGCAATCATAAAAACACATGCTGGCTTTCAGGTGCCCCGCTCTAACCATATATTTTAGAAATCAAATCTACTCCTGCTGCACTTTATTTTAGCACGTTCATGAGGAAATACTACTTTGAAAGTCATAGTCAATTATTTGCCTCATTAATATGGTTGCCAGGAATAAAAACCTGTTTAAAAGCAATAATGAAAGATACTTATTTTTTCTAGCAGACCAGGTGGCTATAGTTATTTTTTTTAACTTATGTTTATCTTTCTATGGCTCAGACATTATTTCATACGGAAAATAAACAAGCAGTCGCTCCTTTCACTGAGCCATACCCTGCTGAAGGTACCCAGAGGACCAGTAGGATGAGCATAATGTCAGAAAATGGTTGAAGTGTGTGTATTACAATTTAAATTATTGCTATTATTGAAGCTTCTTCTGTAGAGAAGAGTATTTTTTTTCCTGTAATAATGCTAGGGAGACACAGGCTTGATTTTGTTGCAAGAAGAATGAAGTACAAGAAGGAAAGTCCAGGAAACCAATTAGAAACTTCAGTGCTGTGATGAGAAGGAAGAAGGAGTGCAGGGTGGGAAGTAACGTCAGAAGTTCTCCATTTAAAATAAAAAGATAAGAAAAATAAGAAAAAGTCAGCAACAAGTTAGTGGTAAAGGAAGAAGAACCGTGTTAGGGGAATACTTCAGAAATTATCTTGAAAGTTGCTAAATATCACAGTGATTGAAATGTTTGCGTTGCTGTGGGTTTTGGAGGCTTTTAAGCACTTCCTGTTTAACAGAAAACCTAAACTAAATCTCTGAAATGAGTAGTGAAAATGGATCTTTTAGTCATGTCCTCAAGGGGCAGAAGAGAAGTAGATAACGTCCTCTAAAGCTGAGCAGAACTCAATCCCAGCTTCTCACTTCGCCTGTTGGTAACTGGGAATTTGCACACCACAAGCTAGAATCTGCCACACTACTCGAGGTCTGAGGATGCTGTGCCCATCACCTCCTGGGCAGCTGTAAAATTACATTGGTGTCAAGGGGGAACCTGGCATCACCTGGGAAATTTAACTCTGATTAATCAATTGCCAACCAACACAAACTGCCAATCACTCTTTTAGGTACCGGGAAAAAGAAGAGCACAAAGACCTGAACAAGCATATAAGCATCCATCCTCCCCGCTCCACAACCTCAGCTTTCTATATTTTCTCCCCCAGTTACCCTCAGTCCTCCAAAATTTCACTGTACTTGATAAGACTGAGAGCGTTGCAGTTGTTCAGCCTGCAGAAGAGAAGGCTCTGGGGGGACCTTATAGCGACCTTCCAGGACCTGAAAGGTGCCTATAAGAAATCTGGGGAAGAGCTGTTCACTAGGGCATGGAGCGAATGGTTTTAAACTAGAAAAGAGTAGATTTAGGTTGGATATGAGGAAAAAGCTCTTCCCCATGAGGTGGTTGATCACTGGCACAGAATGTCCAGAGAGGTGGTGCAGGCCCCATCCCTGGAGATATTCAAGGCCAGGCTTGATGGAGCTGTGAGCAACCTGATCTGGTACCAATGTCCCTGCTCACTGCAGGGTTGGACTGGAGGAGCTTTAAAAGTCCCTTCCAACCCAACGCATTCTGTGATTCTATGATTCAAGGCTTTCTTGATGCTCCATTCCTGGTGTCCCTGTCCTGGTGAAGGTCACCCATAGGCACAGTCCCTGGGGGTGTGTGTCCCCATGGAGCGTGATGTGCCCTCATGGCTGCTGGTGCCTCTCCTACCCACACCGGAGCAGGGCCAGGAGCTCCTCCAGCTCCACATCGGATCAGTGCCTGGTGGCTTTTCCCACCGCTGTTTCCCTTCGTTCAGATTTGGAAGGGAAAAAACATTTCTCCAAACAGATGAAAACTCCCACGCTGCTTTCCCTCAGTGTACTGGGACAGATATAGCCACGATGACTGGCTAATATATTCTTAATACTTTGACTTGTATACCCTAAAATACATCACTCTCAAATTTGCCTTAGCTGGAAAGTGTTCTGCAATGCATTTAAAACAGGAGTATTTTCACTCTTCCAGGCATGCCTGAGGAGTTAAGTCATTGCTGTAAAAATAAATAATTCTATATACATGTAAATATGCACATGACATAAGAAGAATCCAGTGTCTTGAGAACATTCATCACGCTTTGAGGCACTGACCAAGAAAACAACCATCCCAGGCAGCTGTCTGACAACTAAACTTAGTGATTCTGGAGGTGAGACACAGGTTTACTTCTTCTTTTCATGCGTGTATGAAATAAGCTGCTTAGGTGGTATGCACTGCTCTGCCACATGCAGCTTAACCCTCATTTGTAAGCGCTACCTCATAGCCCTGAATAAATTAAAGCTGAAATAAGTCTTTGTTTATTTTCTAGTGTTTCCTTTATAACTCGTGCTGGTTTTTATTTCACACGAAGTGATGCGAGACCAACCTCAACAGGATAGAAGTGAACCTCAGGTTATACCCTGGGGTGATGTTCAGTTTCATGACGAGGAGTCGTATTTCTTTTTCCCAAAATTAAAATCGAAAAGCTCAGGTTTTCGGTCTCAACAAAGAAAAACGCCCAGATATTTCAGTAAGTAGTTTCACTTTAAAAGGTATGGAATGAAATTCTTCTCCTAGCCCTACTGCTGGTAGTACTGAAGAATGCACTGTTATCGTAATCATCCAATCGCAAGCGGTGCATTTGATTTGTATCCACCTAATATTATTTATTTCTACTTCTCCAGGGACTGTACCATCCTGTTAAGCATGTTCCAAAGATTTTTTTACACAAGTAGTAAATGTTCTTATCCCATTATAAAGATCATTTCCAAGTCTTCAGTTATAACTGTATCATGCTTTATGACTTTGGTTCCTCTTACTTATCTTCTTAATTTTTCTTTATTAGAAGATTGATTTTGTCAAACACATCCAAAAAAAAATTCCTCTTGCAGATTTAATGCAATGCCAGTAATTAAGTTTGGATTTTTTGGTATACTAAGAACTGACTCTGCCTTCCCAGCGTTCTGGTGCATACAGAATGACTCATTTGAGTGTGGTTTTTTCCTCACTTTATTATTTATTCAACAGACCTGACAGTCATTGTGGGATTTCCATTTGTTATTTAATGCTGAAAGTCAGGAAATATGTATTTGTTCCCAGTGCAGAAATTGTATTAGTTCGGTTTATTCTTGAGGTGTATATCCAAAGAATCTATCATGTGAAAACCAGAAGTCACATATCTACTTAGAGAAATATAGATGATGGTTATAAAAAGTGACTGAGAAAGTCATTTTTCTGTCTATCCCAGTGACCTAAATAATTCCTGACAGGTATTTGTCTAACCTTTTCTTAAAAACATCCAGTAACAGAAATTCTACATCGCTGCACTCCACTCAAACACCCAATAAATCTTTCTTTTCGAATGATTTTCCCAGTGTCCCATGCTGCCCTGGAAGCCTGGTACTGGAGAGCAGTAAATCACCTTTCCCATCATAGCATCTATTTACCTATTCAAAGACCGCTAAGTTATCTTCTCCAATTTCTTTTTCAGGACTTAACGACCTCAAATACCTTCCTCAGAGGCCGTATTTCCTAGACCTCTGACCTGTTTCGTTTCTTTTCTCTGGCCTTTTTCTCTTGCTCTACATCTTTCTTGAAGCTTGATGGAGTACTTGAGCTGAAGCCGTACCTGCATTAAGCAGAGCGGAGGGATTACTCCTACAGGTTGTATTCCTGTTGACATATCCCAGTAGGATATTTGCCTTGTTTGCCGTAGCTTAATAACATTGACTCATGCAGAATTTGTCATCCACTCCAAATCCGAGATCTTTTCCTGCAGAACCTCGCCATACGTAGTTGTTTCCTGTCTTGCATTAAGTAGCTGATGAGTCCTGCCTACATGCACAACCTCACATTCCTGTATCCACTTCAAATAAAATTTATTCATGAGAAGTATATACTAGTGATTTAGGTGTCTGTAGGCACTCATTGCAGAGCTCTAACAAAAAAATTATAAAGCTAATACTAATACTAATACTAATACTAATACCAATGCTAATACCAAAGCACAGCTTTCAGTTTCATTGCTTACGCTGACACCAACGAAGCTTCAAGCACTCTTTTATATAGAAAATAAAAAGAACTGAAAATCAGTTAATGCATCTGGAAAGGAACACCATTCAGTTTAGGAGACTCAGTGTTGAGGGTTTTTTCCCTTTTACTTCATGCATAATTGCTGAACTAACAGCCTTGGGCAACAAGGACTTCTTATTCATCAGCAGAAAATCTCAGTCTCAGCAGTGGGAGCATACACTTCAGATTTTGGCCCTGGAGACACCACTCTTGTAGTACCGAGTCAATTCATTTTCCATATTTCCACTCAGTTCTTGGTCAGTCTGCTGGGATCGCCTACAGCAAAGGTCCTGGAATATGGACAGTAGTTCTGTAAGGACCATGTTCAATGAACACGCCTATAAATTCTTAGGTCTAATCTACACAGAAACCTTGTACCATTGACTACCAGTGCAGTTGAATCGTTAACAACTTTTCAGTGTGGATTCACTTCTGCATTTTTACCGTTAATCAAGGCAAAAAGCAAGGGAGCAAAGACACTCTTGATTTAGTCCTACATTAGTATGTTCCTCATGGTCAATCCAGTTTAACAGATTTCTATTCCCTATTACTCAGCCCTGCTCTGCATCCCCTTGTAGTCCCCCACCCTTCTCTATCCTGGTGCAACTTTTCCTGGGACTGCATTGCCAAGAGCATCAGTGTTAAAACTACAGGAGTTAAAAATGCTGGGTTTTGAGCGCTCCACTGCTCCTGTGTGCAGCACAGCCATGCAAGAGCTGCAAAGACAGAACTGAGAGGTGAGCTGAGGCTTCCTTTGAGAAAACATGGCTAAAAGAGGTGAGGTGTGATAGCCTCCTAAAACACATCCCCCATACAGCAATTGTAATGTGCTGCTGCCTGACTCTCTAATCCACCTGTTAAACCGCTCAGCCGGGGTGATGAAAGTCAGAATCAAAGTTTTGCTTCAATGAATAGTTAATTGTGTGAGAAACAGCAGTAAAAATGAGTTAGACTGAGAAAAAGATGACCCCTATGGAACTGAACAGTGGCTGCAAACCTGTTTGAAATCAGGCCCATGAAGGATGTGAAAACGAACATATTTTACCACTGCATGCAACAGGTAGAAACTACCTCTTTTTTTCAGGAAAGGCCTGACCTGTCACAGGTAATCCACAAGCCCTGAATGGAGACATAGGCCTTGCTGTGTGTCCTGGTGTGAGCTAAAAAGAACTAATTTTCTACTTAGTGATTTTACTTTTCAGCTCAGTCTCTTCTAAGTGGCTGAACTTGCTGAAACCAGCAGCTTGGTTTTCCCAGACAGCGTGTACTGATAAGCTCAAGGCCAAGTGTCTCACCGTGGGTGCCATGGCTGCGCCTATTGGGGGGAAGTGGACCCAAAACTGACCAACGAGGTATTCCATCCCACATACGGCATACTCAGTGTAAAGCTGAGGGATCACAAGGGTCTTGATCCTTCTTCCATCTTGGAGCCCTTCCATCTTGGACCCCTCCGTCCATCTCGATCCTGCAGTGGCCGAGGTCTGAGCAGCCCCTGCTGGTTCGGATGCCTCCGATCCTGATCCCTGTGTTCCTGCATCCGCTCCCACTGCTGCTGGGGATGCAACTGGA
>NW_010186435.1:0-2131 GCF_000695765.1 Mesitornis unicolor | reverse complement strand
CGTCTGTCCAGGATTTAGTGGCCAGCCCAGCCCTAAACCACGACACTGTGACCTTCAAGGGGCAAGCTTATCCCCCCTTCTCTTCCCTTCCTGGTGTTTTCCATGGGGTGGTTTAATCATGTCCTTACTCAGGACCGGGTTGAGTTTTGTCGGGCCTGTTGTTAGGACCCAGCTTGACTGCAGTGCTGGCAGTGCTGCATGAAGCGATCAAAGTCCGTTTTAAATGAGCCACCTTCCTGCTGTTCTCCAGGTACATCAGTCTGCACAACGTGCCATACTGTGGACTGTTTCACTACCCAAACTAGGTATTTCTACACTGGAAATACAACCATAATATAGACGTACCTTCCTGAGGTGCTCCCTCCTGTGAGGCATTGTACAGCCACTTTGGGCATCTAATTCAATTCTAATTACTTGATTTTACTAGCCAGTGGGATACCTACAAATGTAAATTACCCCAAGTTTCTTGCACAATTAAACTTTCTTTTTATGAAACAAAGGTGGGGTTTTTTTTAAAAAAAAAGTAAGTCTCACGCTTTTCAATGAGATTTAGCATGGTGATACTCAGACAGCAATTTTCTACTAAACCCAGGGAGAGACAGGCACTCTCACAGAGCTAAAACTTTGAGATCTGGGTTTTACAGATGACATTGTGTAAAGGGCATAGGCATCTAAAGTGGGACATAACCAGGATTTAGGAACTGAAATACAAAACACAGATCCTTGAAATATCTACTTTGTTGCTGCCGACTCGCGTCTGAAGTCTGCAGAGCTCCAAGTTTCCAAAATTAAAGCTCTCATGGTACCTAAATTCTGCTTTGGGATTTGCTAGCGAGTGAAGCGCTGGTCTTAGACCAAGCCCTACCAGGCTTCACAAACTAGATTTTTCTCTACTATATTTGCAGAAAGGACTCAACCTGTTAAGCCCTACCAGAGCAGAGCTACTGAGCTCTGTCCTACTAATGAAGAGGTGAGATTTGAAGGGTTAAAGCATTCAGTTACAACAAAGTACACAGAAGTTTTGTTTTCTATACTTGTCAGAGAGACCTTGAACTCTTTTCTCCTATAGAAGTAATTAACACCATAGATAGCTATGGTGTAATATATATAGAGTAATATATTTACGTATAAATAGGGGAAAAAGAAAGAAAAAAAAACAGCAAGCAATCCTTAAGTGCTGAGGCAATTCCACTTTGCAAATAATAATTTCTGGAGCCAGAAGAGAACACGCAAGTGTGACCACGACTCTTAAACAGTGGCTTAAATAATGTATCTTGCAGAATGTCAAAATATTTTCGAAATGAGGAAGCGAGGCTCCCTCACCTCCCAGACTAACCTATAATCACTAGAACACTCTATGCACTAGAGAAACCAGCTACATTCAGCTTTGTTTGCAGAGTCTGTTTTACAGTTACAGATTTTTTTTAAGCAATAGTTCAATAATCATTAAAAAAATATAAGACAACTCTGAGTATAAGCTCAGTGGCTTCCTCCAGTGCAAGAACGTGGTATCTGCGAAGGCAAAAGGCATCGGTTTCAAGCGATCTGGACAGTACTGCAGGTAATAGTTTATAAAATAGGTTAAAAGTTATGAAAAAGGGCCACTTCCTGCCCTCATTTTCCTTGCGCCTTCACCTTCAGTTGTGCTCACGCAGTTCCCAGTGGAGATGGCAGGAGCACGGAGCATGTTCTGCACCAGCAAGTAAGGAGCTTAAGTACCAGGTGGGAGGCCACCTTCCCAACTTTCAGTCACTGAGCGATGCCTGGCTAAGGTCGGTAATGAGAAAATTTCATTTTCCTAAAACATCCAAGCATACGAGCACTTCCTGCAAAAGGGGCTACGATTGAAACGTATGCCTGTAATTAAGTACATTATTTAACTATGTTTCTGAATAGGTCACGTTATCATCTTAAATTATTTGATAACCAGGTCAGGAAAAACCGCATTTGAACAGCCGCTCTCCTAAAAGGTCTGACGTTTCAATTGGCAAAGATAATTATTTTCTCTTACATGATAATCTTTCAAGGGCATGGCAGGGATGCTGTCTTATGGAAGTTCATCATTACTACACTAATACAATACAAATTTCCAACGGTCTCCGTGTCCTGGTTTGAGCTAAACAGAACTAAT
>NW_010186434.1:36998-44701 GCF_000695765.1 Mesitornis unicolor | reverse complement strand
TAAATTTACACTAAAAATTCCATGAGATTGGTTCTAGATGCTGAAAGTAATGGCTAGCTGCTCATAGTTGTGAGGAATATCATGATATCTACTGAGATAAAATAGCACCTGTTACTGAAAGAAACAATATTTATTTCTCCAGGAAAAGAAAAAAAAATCTATGATCAAAACCCTTTTTCAAATTTCATTTATCATGTCAATTTTTGAGTGTATGAAGATTTGCAGTATTGTTTCCAAAATCTTAGAGTTAATCTGACAGTTTTAAGTTTAATGTGTATCTTCCCATGATGATGAGACTTCCAACACATTGTTGCTATGGATTCTCTTTTGAGATGATGAAAAGGGTAAATAAAGCAACACTTTCATCAAAATCAGGATTCTATTCAAAATTAGGGTCTTAACAAGCAATCAGGCTTTTAGTATGATTCTAAACTAGGCAGCTTGCAGAACAGCCACAAAAAGGTGTACTTATCACCTAAGTTGAAGAGAAATGAGGCAGTAGATGTTTTTCACTTAAAGTACCTCACACAGAAACAGAAGGGATAAACTCCTATCAATACTGTGCTCCACTTAGTGCTGTTGACTGATAGATAACTCTCTTGTTATTTGAGTTGTACCTACTATTATAAAGGCAGATTTAAATAAAATCTTTTTGGAGAGAAAGTTATAATTTCTCCAATTAGATAATACTCTGGAGAGATATGGGTTTGCTGGATGGACTGTTAAATGAATAAGCAATTGGCTGGATGGCCACATCCAATGAGTTACTGTAATTGGCTCAATGTTGATGTGAACACCAGTAATGGGTGGTGTCTCTCAAGGATCCATACTGGGACCAATACTATTTAGCATCTTAATCAGTGACACAGACTGTGGGATTGAGTGCTCCCTCAGAAAGCTTGCATTCAACATCAAGCTGAGTTATTGCAGTTGATGTACTTGAGGGAAGCGATGTCACCTGGAGGGACCTTGGCAGGCTTGAGGAGTTGGCCCATGTGAACCTCATGAAATTCATCAAAGCAAAGTGAAAGGTCCTGCATTTGAGTAAAGGCAATCACCCATGTCAGTGCAGACTGGGTGACGAACTGAGAAAAAAGAAAGGCAGAGAAAGGCTTGGGAATGATGGTGGATGAAAAAACAGAGGCAGAAATACGTGCTTACAGCCCAGAAAGCCAATCATATCCTGGGCTGTATCAAAAGAAGTGTGGTCAGCACATCAAGGCAGGTGGTTCTCCTCCTCTACTCTGTTCTTGTGAGACTCCACCTGGAGTACTACATCCAGCTCTGGAGCCCTCAGTGCAAGAAAGACAGGAACCTGTTAGAAAGAGTCCAGAGGAGGGCCACGAAAATGATCAGAGGGCTGGAACACTTCTCATATGAAGAAAGGCTGAGAGAGGTGAAGTTGTTCAGCATGAGAAGGGAGGGCTCCAGAGACACCTTATTATGGCCTTTCAGTACTTAAAAGGGGTCTTATAAGAAAGATGAGGACAAACTTTTTAGCAGGCCTTGATATAACAAAAGGTAATGGTTTTAAACTGAAAGAGGATATAAGGAAGACATTTTCTACTATGACTGATGGTGAGATACTGGAAAAGGTCGCCCAAGAAAATTGTAGATGCCTCATCATTGGAAGTGTGGGAAGGGACCATGGAAGAGGAGTTGGAATAAGATGATCATTAAAGGTCCCTTTCAACCCAAGCCATTCTATGATTCTCAGATGTTTGCTAAAATATGCAGAAATTTAGGAAGAAACGTGAGAGTGGACACAATAAAAAAATCCAGGTTGGAACGCAGTTTCAGACACATCCCTGTCTCCTGTAATGAAGACAACAGGCAGGTCAAGGGGGATGACAATTGAATGTTTACAGATTTAAATCATCTAGAAAGAGGTCATCAGGAGCTCTGGCAATGGATTTTTCAGGTATTTCTTTCTTAATCTGTAACAAAATGCATTACTTATTAACATAATTCAAATAATTCAAAAATATGTACAATTTACTTAATCTAGTGTTCTTAATCCTTGAAGGATGTCATCCAGTGGAGTATTATATGGAGGGCGGTAATTTTCAGTTTTACTAAGTCACTCAATTGTTGTATCTCTCAAGATAATTTGAGAAAGGAAAAGGCATAATGAAGAAAATTCAAACCACTGCAAGAAAAAACCTAAATGAAGAACAGCTTGTCCAGCACAGAGCCACAAAGATGATGGAGGGAGTGGAGCATCTCCCTTATGAGGAGCGGCTGAGGGAGCTGGGTCTCTTTAGCTTGGAGAAGAGGAGACTGAGGGGTGACCTCATTAGTGTTTATAAATTTGTAAAGGGCGAGTGTCAGGAGGAAGGAGCCAGGCTCTTCTATCTGATGCCCAATGACAGGACAAGGGGCAATGGGAACAAGCTGGAGCACAGGAGGTTCAACCAGAACATAAGGAAAAACTATTTTACTGTAAGGGTGACAGAGCACTGAAACAGGCTGCCCAGGGAGACCGTGGAGTCTCCTTCTCTGGAGACATTCAAGACCCACCTGGATGCGTTCCTGTGTGACCAAGTCTAGGTGATCCTGCTCTGGCAGGGGGGTTGGACTAGATGATCATTCGAGGTCTCTTCCAACTCCTAATATTCTGTGATTCAGGACTGTCTTCCCGCACTTATGTCTCTATTTAATCAATGTCACTGAATAATTTGCAAATAGAGAATAGTTAATAAATTACTATTTTAAAACACATATGTTAATATTAAAGATCACAAGTAGTCATCACTAAACATTGTTTTACACAAGTCTATTTCAAAAGAACCTCTAAACTATCAATATTTTATATCCACATTTATTATAAAGCTTGCATGAATTTATTGAAAAACAGCTTTCGCCCTTACAAAATGCAATCATAATATTACACACTATAATATAATGGGTAAAAATGACAAACACAATAGTTTATCTCTATGGAAATACATCCAAAATTATTCTGTAAAAAACAAATTCCGTGGTGTTTTCACATCTATAAAAAGTTGAAAAATATTCAGTGTGTTTTTTTCCTTTTTGTTTAGATGATGGGGGCTTTTTAATTGTACTATTCTGAATTTTTCTTTCCCTTGCTCTCAACGCAGCTGGTAAGTCAGACCTCTGTCTTCACATATGCCCAATTTAAAATTTGAATCCAATCATGCAACTATAGAAATAATCAAATATTATCAATTACTTCCCACAATTAGGTGATTAATTACATTTTGCTAGGACTGACTAATACTGTAGAAACTATATTTGAAGACTTTATGAGGACCGACTGCATCTACACAGCATGCAGATATGTATGTACTGAAAACTCATTGTTCATAAGAGGAAGATCTAAACAATGTGCTTACTTTTACCTGTCTTTATATAATGTTCAAATTTTCTCATACACCTCTGTCTAGGAAAAGGAGAAGAAATATCTCTTGACTGTAAAGAATCTTGTACAGTCATTTATTTTAGTAAAAATGAGGTAGAAAAAAGTAACAAGTATACTGATCACAAACCTATTTTGTTTATGTTATAGTTGACTAAGAAGCATTCTCGCTGCTTCTTCACCTCCTCCTCGACACTAGCTATATAAAAGTAGTGATATCTTCAGAATTTTATTTTTAATATGAGATGTTTTTAAATATTTTTAGAATGACTATTCTACTGACAAAATAAGCCTGAAGTTTTCATTTGTAAAATAGTTACTTAAGCCACTGCAACCCCATATCTAACCTTAAAAAATATTGTTGTCTCTATAAATTCAAATTTATACTTATATATAGTGGAGAAACTCATTATACTTTAATTAATCTTCCCTTACTAGAACGTTTATTATTAGTATTTTTAAAAAATTTTTCAATTGTGATTTTGTCCATTTTAATAGATATTGCATGTGTGGAAATATTAAATTTTAATTAAATACATTTTAGTCCAGTTAGTTTCAGGACTACTTATTATATTAAGCATATTAATCAATTTGAACAGGAAACTGGAAGAAGCTAATTGGTATTACCTTTGATTTTGTTAGGAGAAAATGTCTCTGAATGTCACAATTGGCATGCATTTCACCAACAAGTTTTTGCTGATGAGTTAGGTCTTCTAGGTAGTAGCTCCAATATACTGTAGACAAAGACCAAAAGACTGTTCATCACTAAACACTCTCCTCTAGAATAAATAAAATAGAAAATAAAATCTGAGAACTCCTGCAACTCACATTTTGAGACCTATATCTATGTTATTAAGGAGTACAATCATGATTCAGTTAACAGAACTCAAGCATTGAACATTGTATGAGCCATTTGGTGTAACAGGAAGGAAATACTATGCTGATTAGAAGTGAATATACAGGTATATCTAAAATGTAGTGATTTAGGAATCTTGATAGACAATAAAGAAACTTTCATTCAAACTTTATTCTTTTTTAAGAATCATAAATAGCTGAATATCATCTGGTCAAGACATTCACACAAACCAGGGAAAACAAAAAATTTCCTCAGGTTGCTCAACAATTTGTCAACTCAAGTTCAGAATATCTGCAAGGACACACACATTCCACAACTTCTCTGGGTTACCAGTTCCAGTATATGTTCACCTTTCATTTGAAGAATTTTTCACTTACTTCTATTCAAATACCAATCCATCATGTAGCTGAGGACTACAGTTAGGGTCATCTTAGTAATTTCTTGTGGCGGAATAAATCTGAATCTACATGAATCTAGCTGAATCTCTCCTAGAATGTCAAGAGCCTTCATAGAGTGTCAGTGGCCCTCTACAAAATTTATTCCAGTTTGTCAGTGTTTATATTGTACTAAAAAACACCAAATAAGACACAGTACTCCAGATGTAGTCACAGATTACTGAGTGTAGGGGAAAAAATTACTTCCCTCTTCTTGTTGGACACTTTTATGTCCAAAGTAGGTTTTGCCTACACTATAACACATAGGATTGTTCAATAGGAAGAGAAACTTAAAGTTACTTCTGGTAGATATATTTTAATACTATTAAGAGCACTTTTTTTCCCTTGGACCCTTTACTTCCTTTTTTTCCCTTCCCTACATTATTTTATAGGCTTTTGAATGAGTTGGCCATATAAGCAATTATTATTACTATCTCAAATGCATATATATAAGGAAAAGTTGATTAACTATTCTTTTGCTGCTCAACAAGCATATCAGAATGTTAAACTCAGTGGATTATAACATAAAAAACCAAATGAAAACAAAACAAAACAAAAAATCACAAGATTAAAATAAAGACTTCAAACCTTCACCAGTTAAGAACTTTGAGATGATCTAGTTGTCGCTTTTATTTTAAAGTAATAAAACTAACACTGATCTACTAATGTTACTTTTAATTTTGGAACTTTTACTAGTATTAGTCTTCTACTTCTTTTCTTATACATCATTGTCGGGTTGGCCAAAAAGTAATTGCATTCTAACTAGATGGACATACAATTTTTCAAATGTAACAAACTTCATTTTACGCTTCAAATTCATTATGTAAATTGACAGCTGAGAATTCAGGCTTGTTTTAGAAAAGGAAAGTGCATGATTTCATTAACAAATATACATTTGGTGTCCATTTCAAAATGGAAAAACAAAAGGAATATTTTTGCCATATTTTGCTGTATTACTTGAGAAAAAGAAAAAATGACGTGCAAGTTCATCAAAAGTTATATGATGTGTATAATGAAGATGCCTTAAAACTAGAACAGTGTCAGAATCAGTTTGCTAAATTTAGGTCTGGAGATTTTGATGTTAAAGGTGCGCCATGCTTAGGAAAGCCCATTTAAAGTTGACAATGACAAAATAAAGACATTGATCAAATCCAATCAGCATTTAATGGCATGAGAGATAGCTGATAATCTGAACAAACCAAAATCAAGTGCTGAAAACCATTTAAAACCACTTAGATATGTTAAGAAGCTCAATATTTGGGTACTACATGAGCTCAAAGACATTCATCTCATTAAGTGCTTTGACGTCTGCAATTGTTTCTTGAAACATGCAGGAAAAGATCCAATTTTGAGACATATGATAATAAGCGACAAAAAATGGATCCCCTACAAAAAAGATGAACAAAAAAAAAAAAAGATGATGGAACATGCATGATGAACCGCTTCAAAAGCAGCTATTCACCAAAGGAAGGTTATGCTGTCAGTCTGGTGTGATTTCAAAAGTATTGCACATTTTGCATTGCTTCCAAGGAACCAAACCATTAAATTGGATGTGTACTGTCACCAGCTGGATAAATTAAATGATGCCACCAAACAGAAGTGTCCAGAATTGGTGAATCATGAAAGTGGTGTGTTTCGCCATGACAACACTACACCACATACAAGTTTGGTCATTCATCAAAAACTGTTGCAGCCTGGATGGGATGTGTTACCACATCCACCATATTTGCCAGACCTGGCACTATCAGACTACCATTTGGTTCATTCTTTACAAATTCTTTTAATGGTAAAACCTTCACTGCTGCTGAGGATATAAAATTGTTCCTGGAACGTTTTTTTGCTAAAAAAGATAAGAACTTTTTTGAGCACAGAATAATGAAAAAATGGAAAAGGTAATTGAACAAAATTAACGCTATATTGTTTACTAAATTTTTTGTTTCCCATGAAAAATTTACCTTTCATTTACTCATGAACATATGCAATTACTTTTTGGCCAACCCAATAACAATGGATTATCTAATGTTACAAGTGAAAAAACATATATCAGTTTTGGAATTAGAGTTCTCTGCAATGGGAGTGTTTATAAAATCAAAGAATAAGGCTAGCTTTGAACCATAAAATGGTATCTTAAGCTTCAAACTACGTACAGCAATCATATACTTTTAACATTAACTCTGAGTATTTAATGCCATACAGTCGAAGCTGGACAGTTAAGACTGATGGCTATGATTTTTGGTGTTAGGCATGGAGGTCAAGGTGATCAAGCATGAGAGCTTTAATTTTTCAATAAAGGTATAATGGGGAAAAAACCCAACCAAACAACAAAAACAAACCAACACCCTATAGAAGCTCCAATGAGATATGGATGAAAGACTAGAAATTTATTTCACCTGCAGTGTTGCGAAGATGGGGAAAATAAATCCGATCTTGTGAGGCCAGCACCGAATATGCGACACACGCAAATTGGGAAACAAATGGTAATCATTTATTTACAGCAACATTTACAGGTTCTTTTGGATTGCCGGTGATAAATTGAAAAGGTACAAGTACACTAAAGGTTGTATAACTAATAAAATACCAACAACAATGCACTATGAAACACAAACACTAACAACAACAAAAACAACAACTTGCCCACAGTAAGCCTGGCTGCCTTCAAACAGAAATACTGTAGAGCAAAACCAAGAATACACTCAGGGAAACCTGGAAATGAACCTGAGGAGAAATATCAAATACACTCAGGGAATATGAACCTGAGGAGAAAATATATCACTTAACATTAGCAGAGGTAAATAATCTTACCCACAAGGTGACCTGAGTGGTGGGGATGGAGAGGGAGCGAATTAGTCAATCTGTCTAGTTCATCAGTATGTTTCCGAGTTCATCCCGTCCCACCAGGTAAGGGCTCCCATGTAAGTTACCTTGACCAGTATTCCAACCAAGGGGGAAGGTTCTCATCACTCCATGGCTGGAGAAGTAACTCCTCCTTTCTAGTATGTATTTTAGGGTTTTTATTCCCTGATGTATGTGA
>NW_010186434.1:35383-36967 GCF_000695765.1 Mesitornis unicolor | reverse complement strand
GAATGTGACTGAGTGGATTAGAACACCTGGGGTGTTTGTCTTTAGCAGTGTTTCCCCTTATCTTTAGTTATTCTTGGGTGGTGTTCCCTTCTGTATGCTCTATTGTTTGTATATCTTTGTATTGTCATGGTCCCTTGGAGGACTTTTAGGTAATTCAATAGTGGTTTGATTGGGACTCAGGGCATATTATTTGTTGGGAATTTGAAGGCTCAGCTCAGGTTTTGGCCCTTTGAATGATGCAGCACTGCCCTGTTTAGTTTCCTGCTTACCAGACAACTCAGGGCTGAGCTATCTACACAGCTCCCCATGGGTTGTCTCTGCAGAGACAGGGCCTCAAGGCAATCTAAGACTTAGTTGCTACTGCAACCCCCCATGAGTCACCTGGTGCACTGGACATTACCGAAACCTGTTTTAAAGTATGAGCCAGACCAATCCTCACATGCAGTAACATTAGAGTCAATCATTTCAGAAGTAAAGCTCTATCTAATTTTATCTCACTCATATTAATCTTGTTTCATTATTACCAGTTTTCAACAGGATGCTTGGAAGGAAACCTATTCAAGCAGCTTGACATTTTGCAGGGGATTTTTTGTTTGTTTTGCAAAAGTATTGGTATTTACATGCTGTCTTCAAAATGGTATGCTTTGATGTCAAAGTAATATTTAACATTCCTTTTCTGGAGAGAATGCAGCTCAAAACCAGTAATCATACTTTTCATGAGAAGATTCAATTTTTCCAAATAACAACATTAATAATTGTATGATGTATTGCTATTATTAAAGATCAGTTAAATACTGAATGTTTATTTAAAATGCAAGTAAAGAGTCACTCCAAATCTAGTATATATTCTGCATCATTGTACTTAATGGAAAATTCCCTATTGACTTCACTAAGCTTTATCTCAAGCCTAATTAAGCACAACAGGTAATAACGTAGTGGTTAATAACTTTGCTTTAATTTAGTAAAAATGATTAACCAGTCTTTGTTAAGCGTGAACAGTTGTTTTGTACTGAACACAAATTGAGGTAAAATAATAACTAAGATTAAAATAAAAAATGGAGTGGTATAGCCCTGAGAAGAAAAAGAAAGCATAAAATATGTTAACACCTTGGTTCCTCCTGAGATGTTTCCACCCTGATGCTGGACAGTTTGCAGCCAAAAGAAATAGAGTTCCTGGGATATCCTAGACTAGTGAAATACTGTGGTGAAGACTATGACTCTTATTATAAAGAACTATTCACCCAAGCAGTGAACAGACAAGGTGGAGAGAAACGATACTGAATTCTGCAATGAAAAATGTGGTAATGTGCTTATCCAAATGCCTTTAGAAGAAGAAAATCACTAGTGATTAAGATGAAAACAGGAAAACAACTCTATGCAATTCTGATGAGGAAAAAAATGTCATCTGTAGGGAGAGAATCATTCTGAGAAAATACATTTATGGCTTTCGGCACAAAAACCTTAATAAAATTCACAGCAAAATTTACAATTTGTAACCACTGGAATTTGGTAAAAAACAGAAATCTTATGCGAGTATAAGCTAAAATCTAAAAGAATACTTCATTCAAATGAAAAATACATTCC
>NW_010186434.1:15085-35370 GCF_000695765.1 Mesitornis unicolor | reverse complement strand
CCTGCTTAAATCTACAGTAGCTTGTTTTACTGATTTTTGCTTCTCTACCACACATTTCTTAGCCTTCAGCTGGGGTTTTGCTATTTAATGATACAGATACTGCTAGAAATTTTTACATTTAAAGCCATTTGTATAGGATATCTAAATATATACAGAAAAACAAAAGAACAAAAAAAGTCTTTAATATGCTTCATGAACTTACATTGAAATATTGAAATTAGCAACAGACTGAAGTAAATCAGATATATTCCAGAAAAAAATGTCCAAGTAAACATTGGAGATTATATACTGAAAAGCAGTCTCAGGAAAAAAGACTTGGGAGTACTAGTAGATGAAAAGCTGGACATGAGCCACCAATGTGCATCTGCAGCCCAGAAGGCCAACTGCATCCTAGGCTGCATCAAAAGAAGTGTGGCCAATCAGAGATGATTCTGCCTCTCTACTCTGGTGAGACCTCACTTGGAGTAATGTGTCCAGTTTTGGACCCCTCAGTGCAAGAAAGACAGAAACCTGTTAGGAAGGGTCCAGAGGAGAGCCACGAAAAAGATCAGAAGGCTGGAACACCTCTCTTACCAATATAGACTGAGAGAGTTGAGGTTGTTCAGTCTGGAGAAGAGAAGGCTCTGGGGGGACCTTATAGCGACCTTCATACTTTCTGCAGTGTAAATGAACTTAAGAAATGTAAGAACTGAAACTCAATCTTGATACACTCTTAAAGTCAAAAAGTAAGTATACTGCATAAATTGCATTTCACTTATTTCAGATACCTATCAAAGGTCTAAATTAGGAGAAGTGACCTTAGATTCCTGTTATTTTCAGTACACAGAGATAGCCAGAAAGGGCAGAATTAGTAACATGACTGCTACTACAAGTGAAAATAGAGTGTCATTTAAGATAAATAATGACTAACTCTCCCACTTTGTAGCCTCAACTGAGACTTACTTCATTAGCTGATTATTTTATGACAGTGTAAATCACTACTTTAATCAGTCATTTCTGTTGTTCCTTCACTGAAATAACCATTTGTTGCAACCGCCTATATGTGCGTATACACAATTAGAGAATTGGAGATGACTATGAACAGAAAGTTTCAAAGACTGATAAATCAGCCGTGTTTTAAAGTTTAAAAAACTATTATACTCGGTTAACTCCTCTACAGCACCCTTTGTGCAAATGGTTAGATCTTACAAATTATTAGCTATCATTACTTCATATACAAAACTGTCAAAGTCTTAACTATAATAGCCTAAGTTGTCAGTGAGTATACAGCACCATGCCATAAAATCACACTGAGAGCTACTGTCTGTGTCAGTTGCAGAGTTTATAACGATCAAATTTGAGAGCTCTTTACTGAGAGAAGTCAGTACAGAACTAAGCTCATCTTGTTTCCTCTCCAGTCATCCTTGGGTTTGTTTCTAGCTTCTTTCCCAGAGAGGGTATCTCATCTTCTTCGAGTGACACTTGTCTTGTGTTTGTTTTTGCCAGGTGTGCTGCTTCTGTGTTCAGTAGAATTTCTATCTATTTCAAGTCACAGTCTCAAAGCAAGGCTAGTGCTTTTCTTGTTCTTTGCTTTTCCTTTTGCAGTTTATGTTTTCTCACACTTCCTAAGTGCAACTATGTGTTTTTATTAGCCTTTTTGTTCATCACATTGCTCATATATTTATGTAAAATTCTTATGCATTGTGTCTGGCTGTTTATATTTAAATATGAATATTTAAAATATTAAAATACTGTTGGTTTTTACACCATTTTAGCAAGCTTACATTTGATTTCAAAGTAAACTAATTTCAATTATAAGCTGGTTATCAGTATTTTAATTTATAGGTGTCACGGGCTTGTGTTTTGGCTACATATTAAATACTTCTAATTTGCAACTCATCAGAATTAGGCTGTCTTAATAAGCTACAGTCTTATAAGCATATAATTATTTCTTAAAATTTCCCAGTTCTTTCCTAGAATTTCTGCAAAACAGTAGTTTTACAAGCTCTTCTGGACCAGCTGTTAGCCAGTCATGCATGTGTATATAGCACAAATATATTGTGCTCATACTGTTAGCTAAAGCTTCACATATTCAAAAGCGACATTAGAGGTGATTGCAACTTGTCAGACTATTTCTTATCCTTTGTGTTTGCATGTCTTTTAACAGAGTGCATGTACATGAAATACAAGTTTTCAAGGCCACACATCTCACAGCAGCCAAATTTCCAGTGCTCAAAGCTTGCAACCCAAAACTGCTTTCCTAGTCTTCCTCATTCATATCCAGCAGGAAGACCAAGCATAACACACAGATTCCTTCTTCTCTGTCTTCTGTCACATGGCTGAATCCCAGAGGCTTTCTAATCTGCACTCTGCTATTCCTGTTATTCTTTCATAATGTTCATAAGCATATCTGCAGTTCAGGATGCCTGTGTAAGGTTCTCCAGTCCTGGTATGTATTATCCAAATTCCACTCTCTTAATTACTGATATCTAGAACAATCTGTTTTACATTTGTTGTGATTTCTGTTATGACAACATATCACACTATATCTGCCCTCACCTTATAAACTTCCATAATATCCACTAATCAGACTAAAGGTATAAATACAGAAAATTAAATATTAAAAAAATATAAAGGATAAAACTGTTCTTTTTCTTCTCTATATCACAGCAAACATGGAGCAAATGCAGCTTTTAAAGCATATCAAACAAGGAGCAGAGACGCAAGAGTAACAGTCTTGAAACAATCTCTACTTAAAAAGAATATACTCAATTATATCCTTAAATCCCATGCTTACATATTTTGCTAAACTGCAAAGTGCTAGCATACTTGTGTCTGGCAGAGTAGTCAAGGATATTTTTAACTAAACAGATTTACATCAGAAAATGCCAATTTATCTGAATCATCTTCCTACCAAGAGAAAAACAGTTTTGATGAAACAGTAATTGGAAAAAAAGACACCAAAAGAGACCAAAGCATCCTAGTGGATACGACTGCAGGTCATGAAATGAACACATGTGGAAACAACTTGGGGAGCTTTCCTTCTACCCCTCCACCTCCACTGGCTGCCTTCTGGGGTCCGAGCAGAGGAGGGCAGCAAGTGCCTCCCAAAAATCTCTATAACACAACTGGCTGTGGTATGCCTTCAAACTCACAGTCTTTCTGGGCATTGCCACCTGTGTAAGTCATCTCAGCCAGCGTGAAGGGGGAATGAGCCTGCTCCAACTGGGCCTCACCAGCCAAGGCTGCCCTGGCCTCTGAGGGAAATCTGCCCTGCCTATGGCTGCAGCCCTGCTGCCAACAGCAGGGTCACAGTGGAAGGGGGTGGGGAGGGGCAGTGGTTTTAAGAATTCTCCAAAAGCAGTGCTTTTCAAGTCCTGTCCCTCCTAAGTCTTAGAAGATGAATTAGTGGTCTCATTACTGAAGTAAAACACTGTGGGGAAACACAAAGACCAAACACTGGCATCCTCCAGTGGCGAATCTTGTTTGTCCTAGAGATCCTTTTGATGATTTTGTAATTTGGATGCCTAGAAGTGTTAAAATGCTTTCTAAGTATTTATTTTTGTTGTAAAGTCCCCTTTCTAAATACATTATTGGAGTCCTTACGAATGTCCACATAAAGTTAATTGGCAACCATACTACTGATTAAGAAATTTTAGTTTTAGTTTTGGATAAAGTTTCCTTATTTTCAAGTATATATGATCAGTGATTAGCAATCTCGTTCGATCCTTGAAGTTTCTAATTAGGGTCTTAAGGATGCAGAAAAAACCCTTCGTATTTGACTCTTGAAATAGATGAAAATGTTTGTCAATGTTTAAGTTAGAGAACAGCTGTTACAGAGCAGGCATTCATAAATTTTTTCCCCTCTGGTTTTAAGTTCAGTGCATTCTTTTACTGCTAAATTAAAATATTATGTCAGTATCTTTGTTCAAGTATTTTTATCAATTTTATAAAAACCTTGAAGAAATATTATGCTTAGTTGCTATGGTATCTGGTAGTTTATAAATAGAGATTGTAGAATTTGAAGACTTATGTTGATAAGACTGTAATGAAATCTATTCATCTCTGCCAGAAGTAACACAGAATTGAATCACAGAATCCCAGAAAGACTGAGGTTAGAAGGGACCTTCAAGGATGGAGACTTCACAACCTCTCTGGGCAACCTGTGCCAGTGTTCAGTCATCCTCACAGTAAAAACGTGTTACTTCATGTCCAGAGGGAACATCCTGTGTTTCAGTTTGTGCCTATTGCTTCTGGTCCTGTCACTGGTTTCCTCTTCCTTTTCGTCCCCTTGTTCCTCTTCCTCTACCTAGGTATTTTAATTGAAAGATGTTACTAAAATATAAGTAAGATCTAACTGATACATTTTGGCACAATTCAGCACAACTTTTTTTTCATCTATTTGCTTGGATTAGCTATGGCCATCTTTGGTTATATATACACATGCACACATGCTTATATACAGGCACATATTTATCATTGTGTTTCTACTTCTTTTCTTTTTTTTTTCTATTGCTTTTTTAAGATTACATGAGCTGGTTTGACTTTTCCAATTACAGAGCTTCAGAGGCAGCTACCATGTTAGAAAAAATGCTCTTGGAAGCTTCCAGGGGACCCTGCTATTAACAGGTTAGCTGTTTCTTGATTGGCAGGTTTACAATGGTAAGCTATTTCCTGATATACTAGTTCTTGACTAAAAAGGACCTGCCCCACCCTATGCCTTTCCTCTGATCCAGGTAGCTGATGGTGTGGGAGGCTGAGCTGGGCCGGGCCGGGCCGGGCCAGGCAGGGCACAGTGGCAGTGGCTCTTAGCTGGTAAGTGGAAGCCCAGCAAATGTAAGCACCTATGAGAGGTTTGGTAGCTTTGGGGCCATTAGTGGGGCTGGGGGTAGGAAGAAATTCCCAAAACTTTTCCAGACAGTGTAGGAGAGTGCTGTGCCCCTGGATTTGGTTCCTGCACTGAAAAAGCATCCCAGCATAATCAGAGGCTTTAAGTCAGATGGTTCTTTAGAGAGGATAGAGCTTTGCTGTAAAGAAGGGGAAAGGTATCCTGGGCTTGATAGCACAGAATGCTTATTTTGTCCAGCACTAGATGACTCAATGTCTAGAGCTGAGTATGTCTCCTATAAGTGACATCATTCTCGTTCCCAGTTCCTGGGAGAGACCACTACTTTTTGCTCCCTTCTTCCCTTTCTCCTGCACTTCTCTTTCTGGGTTTGTACAGCTCTATCTGTTCCCAAACCCCTCCAAGTTTGGAATAGCCCTGGTTCAAGTTTTATCAGCTGTAAATTTCAGGTTGATCTTCCTCGAAAGTGTTGCCTATAGTTTCTTGATAGCCTATCAATTTGTGTCAGAGTTGAGGTTTATTTCTTGTCATTGTCACCATATTTGTTTTGTAAGGCCTGTGTGTCTGTATATTTTGTCTCTGGTTTACCTTTTTTTGTCCTTAGTTTCCCAATTGTCATGGCTTTCGGTCAGATAACCTTGCTGAAATAAATATTCTCACACTCATGCATGGCCTCATCAATTAGTGTGACTGACCAGATTTAGTTTTCATCACTGCCTCCCTTGTCATTTGTCAGTCAGGTTTCTGCCCTGTATGTCCTTGCTTACAGTTTCCTCCTTTTTTATTATCCCTTTCTGCATTGAAAAATGCATTTAACCAGATACCCTAAAGGGAGCAGACACTTTCCTCCCACATCCCCTCATGTAAACCTTAAGAGAGCTTATTCATGGGAGAAAATATCTGTGGAAAGATAATGAATAAGATCAGCTAAGAACATAAGGCAGTATGCGATTTCACAGGGTTTATGTACTCTCCAAAAGACAAAATGTCAATCGAAGCCACATGCATGCATGATGGAAACAGGAAGATCCCCTTATAATGACAGATGTAATGTCATCACTTACAGTGATGAAATACAACCCTCCAGCACAACTTTGTTAGGGAAATAATTGTGTCCTTACTTGTCACATTGATGAAAACCTTTATGCAGAATTACCTGGTAATGTGTCCTCTGACCACATTAATACTGGAAATAAGGTGCTTTAAAACCATTACCTAGAACATTTATGAAAGTTAAGGTTTCATTAAGAAAAAGAGTTAGGAAAAAGAAAATTTGATTAAAATTTTACTAATTACTGAGACTGACAACAAAAGACTGATCTTAGCTTGAGTTATTTGCATAAGCTAGTAAAAAGTTAATATCAGTTGACTTCTATTATTACAAATCACATAAAATTTCACCTAGCTAAAGAACAGCAGAAGTATTATACTAAACAATCATAGAATCATAGAATGTATTGGGTTGGAAGACACCTTTAAAGATCATCTAGTCCAACCCCTCTGCAGTAAACAGAGGCAACGTTACTAGATAAGCTTGCTCAGAGCCCCAGCAAGCCTGACCTTGAATATTTCCAGGGATGGAGCCTCCACCACCTCTCTGGGCAACCTGTTCCACTGATCTATCAACCTCATATTGAAGAACTTTCTCCTAATATCCAACTTAAATGTACCCTTGTCTAGTTTAAAACCACTACCCCTCATCCTATTGCTACATGCCCTAGTGAACAGCTTTTCCCCAGATTTCTTATAAGCACCTTTCAGGTATTGGAAGGTCACTATAAGGTCCCCCTGGAGCCTTCTCTTCTCCAGGCTGAACAACCTCAACTCTCTCAGCCTATCTTTATAGGAGAGGTGCTCCAGCCCTTTGATCATCTTTGTGACCCTCCTCTGGACCTGCTCCAGCACTTCAATGTCCTTTTTGTTTTGGTAATTCCAAAACTGGACACAGTACTCCAGGTGAGGTCTCAGCAGAGCAGTGAAGATGGGCATAATCACCTTCCTCGATCTGCTGGCCACACTTCTTTTGATGCAGCCCAGGATGCAGTTGGCCTCCTGGGCTGCAGATGCACATTGGTAGCTCACGTCCAGCTTCTCATCCACCAGTATCCCCAAGTCCTTTTCCCCGGGACTGCTTTCCAGCACATCATTTCCAATGTGTACTTAGACTTTTTTTTTCTAGAATATATCTGATTGATTATTTTTATGGATTCAAGTACATGCTTAGGTAAATAAAATGGTCAGTGTTTCATGAGTGTTTATCTTCCCTTTTTCCTTCTTTACATATAGGTATAAGATGTTCTTGAAATATCTGGTCACTGCTAGATATTTTGTCAGAAACAGTTGAAAAGCAAGTTGACAGTCATAGTTTTCTTTATTTCATGTGAGGTGAGATTGAAACAACCACTGCTGTTATTTCTGTGCTGAGGTAAAGTTTTCTTCTTTATCAAAGTGAACATCTTCATTATGAATGCATAATTACTGGAGTGATCAAATATTTATCACTTTTTCCTCATGATAATCTAAGCTCCTACCTTTTTCTTGTCTCTTTAGATTTTTAGTTTATGTAAATATGATAATATCAACATACCACTAAAGGTAGGGAAAAGTTCATAGTTCTTTTCTGAGGGAGAAAAAAAAAAATTGATCTAATCAATACTTCTTAGATTTGAATTTATATAGTTTAGTAATTTCAGTTACTAAGTTAGTAACTTTTAGTAAGTTCAGTAATTTCAGTAATTTCTCCCCCATCATTTTTGGGGAGAGACTAGCATAAAAAGAATATAATTGAGCCCCTCTACTTCAAATAAAAAGACTATGCTTAACTCCATAAATGAATAGTTGGATCATACATGGATTTACATCTTATCATGACCACCAAGTTATAGACTTTTAAAGGTTATTTATCATCTGCATCTATTTTTACAAATAGAAAATGCTTCTAACAATAGTAAAGTTTTGCAGGTTTAGAATTTTTGAGTAAGAAGTAATAAAAACTTATGTTTAATTTAGATTTCTGGGATAAATACGAACAGATCTATGTACCAAAAAAAACCCAAAAGACTGCAAAGAAAAAACCCCATGTTTTGCAAAGCAAAAAATATACTTTGCTTTTGTTTATTTTATAAGATGAAAACTATGTTTTAATCCAAAATACACAGTTAAAGCAGCAAGAGGTTTTCAGATCTATAAGACTTAGGAACAATAAAAATATTTTAAATGAATATTGATTGTACATTTATAATGTATAAAAATTGGAGTAAAAACACATCATAATACAATTTTGTGTAGATGAAGCAGACATATATGGTTTATTTACTTATTTGCTGCTTCTTTGAAGTAATTATTTCAGAAAAAATAGAATCCACTTCTCCTGTAGTGGTGCAACAATTTCCATATAACATAGTACCTTGTCCTGATTTACTGCGACAGAATTTTAGAGTCAGTTTTCTGTTGAGGAAAACTCTACTTTTGAAAGGACTACATCATTTTTCTTTAACATTGTTCATTTACATTCATTAACATTTTCATTTAACATTGTTTCATGAGAACAAAGTTGATAAGACTTTGTTACAATTTTTCAGCAAGTCCTGGTATGCAGGTTACTATAGTGATCATGATTTCTGACAGTCTTGAGTTAACCAGGTGCAGAAGTTAGGAGAAACGAAAGCCAAGGCAGATTATCCAGGCTGACTAATTAATATTTATTCCATATCATAAACATCATATTAAATATGAACTTGGGAGTTTGCTGGGGACAGCCCTTCTCTACTTCTTCTTCCTGCTCCTCCTTCTTCCCTCTTCCGTAGCTGACATCTCGAGAGGGACTTGATTATCATCCTAACCCTGAGGCCTACTCCTCCACAATATTGACTGAGTATAGCTCTGTGGTTTTTTAGATTATATCATTATTAATATTAGTTTTATTATTATTATTTTACTAAATATATTTCTAAGTCAACATACCAATCTCCTTTCCTTCTTCTCACACCCCTCCTTGGGTGGGGAGGAGGAACAGAGTGCAACTGTATAAACCACAACATAGCTGTACTCTTACAGAACCCTGAGCAGAAATATTAGCTGAGCACAATTAAAAGAAAACTTAAAATTATTTCACTGCTTCTTAAACTGTTAGTCCAGACTCAGGAGAATAGAACCTTGTCTCCATCACAGTGAATGAAAATTTACATATACCTATAGCAAAGGTGAAACATCATTCTGAAAAACTAACTTGTACGGTGGTTCTGTAACATTTTCTAGATGTCTACATTTAGGCCTCATGAGTGGTATCCCAATATGCCTAACTTCAGTGCAGGTATGTTAGAAGTATTCTTCTAATAAGACTGGGAATATTGAAGGCTAAATTCAGTTGCCTTTCCCAGCTACTGTCCTGTGGGATGTTCTGAGTAGATTAGCTGTGTGAGGCTGGAAGATATAAATGTCCCAGAGAAGACCTTAACTTTCTAGAGTTGCAGCTGGAGTTGAACTGGTTTATACCAAGTCACCTCTAGTGACTCCCTGTGTATGTTCACCTTAAAACAAGCCCTGCATCTTGCTGAAGCAAGCCAGACAAATGTTTCTGGAAATATTCAGGCAACACTAGCAAATAATACATTGCATGATTCGTTTTTATTGGAATTAAAAGCTTTATTTTTTTTTCCTACTGTTTAATCCTTCCAGCGACTCTGAAAAATGTTGTCACATTTTTAAGTTAGCTCTTCCAGCTACCAAAGATGCTTAAGAAAGCTCATTTTTAGTCACCCTTGCTGCAAAAACTGCTAGATCTTTTAAGAACACTTCAAAAGGAAAAAGAAAAAAATGAAACATGATTTGCAGTCTTTCAGCCTTGATTAAAGCCTGGATTTTCTTACTTGAATATGAATACTGTTTTAGTATAATAGCAAAAATATTATTTCAGAAGTTTGTTTATTATATATAATGGAACATTAGACATTTCTTTTAACACTCATTGCCATTATCCTTTCTGAATTATTCCACATACATGTGTTGTTGTTATTTAACAATATTGTGGTGAAATAAAAATGGAAAAGGACTGTATTTTATGCAAAAGGAGAATAAAAACACTGGTGTGATAATTCAAAGACTATCAGAGCCAGTGAAATCTTAATATCGGCCTGAGAAAACTATGGCCACCAATAAAACTGTTTTTGAAAACAAATATATTTCAAACTTTGTCATGAGCTGTCAGTTTTCATTTAAGATTTCCATAATTGTGCGTGAAGATATAGTAGGACAAAAGTTGACATGGTCTGCAACCTTGTTGTATCATTTCATTATCGAAGGCCAAATATATATCAGTATGGTCTCACCAAGGCTGGCCAGTATCCAGTGATTTATGCTAAGCATAATAAAAGGAGTCTGGTGCATACACCTCCCAGATGGAAAGGAGGTGTTTTCCATTGAAGTGGGCTGAATAGCGAAAGGAGTCTTAGAATTAAGACAACTTTGTTGTACATGTATTTGACTAATTTTCTTTCTGAGGTAGTACAGTCAGTATGAAAAGAAAATGAAGTAAAAAAAACTTAGATGAATTTTCACAAAGCGAAGGAAGAAAACAAGATCAGTGAAAAGGAGATGAAATTGGCAAGTACAGGCTTAACTATAAACAAGTATTTAAGAAACAGTATATATACAGAAAGCCTAGTCTGAATCAGAAATTGCAAAGCACTCTGACTCCCAAAGTGTTTGTATGTTCTGTAAGCAATAAAATTGACAGTCTTTTTCAAGTAAGCAAATAACAGAAAATAAATGTTTTCCTGAAGTTCACTTGAAGCCTAAAGGGATACAATGTCAAAACAACCTACCTTCCATTCTTTTCAGCTCTGACTTGTATTCCACAGAGAATTTTTTGCTCAGTTGTGAGTACAATATAAAATGTGAAGAGATCTCAGCTTCTTCTCTAAAGATTCTATTTATTATTAGAAGAGGAGGTATCCATTCTTAATGTAGAACATGTCACCTGAAATGAGTATTGTCCTTAGAGTGAAAGGTTTACAAGAAAGATTTTTTGGGGGCATCTGAAAAAAAGAAACTTCGATGTTTATTTTTTATTATAAAAGCTTTTGTCTCAATTACACCCTTAGCTATTTCTTTAAAGAAACATCCAAGTTTCCCAGTCTCTTTCAGCTATGGCACTTGTCAGCTTTGTCTCCACTGGAGAAAGGTTTGATTTTTATGTTATTTCTGAAGTAACTTTGCAGAAAAATATTATCTGGCGAATACTGGAAATTAGCTAAGATCTTAAAAAGAAAAAAAATGTTAGAAATATTGGTATGAAAAAATATAATATCTTTTAAGCATAAATTGAAATCATGGAGATGAAACATGTACTTTATCAATTGAGCCTGTTAGCCATGATTTATAATTCTGGGGTTTAAAAACTAATTTTCCAATGTATTTAAATTACAAATATTAAACATAGCATCTACCATATAAGGGCATTCAATGATGTATTTAAAACAAGCAAAACAAAACAAAATAAAACAGTAGGAACAAATTTAATACCTGTTTAACATGCTAGATGTTTAGCAGACATTTAGATGGCAAATAAATTGTATTTGCAGCAGGAGGTGGTATTTGCATTACTTGAGGAAAATGTCCAGCAATTAGGCTTGTAGTGTCCTCTGAAGCTTTTTTCTTTTATTTTTTTTTCACAAGGGGCCCACTTCGGCTGATGAATAAGGTTGCTGAACATTTCTCCTTTTCCAGTTCATTCCTACTGTTAGCTCAGTGGCTAGTGCACTCACCTGGGAAATGGGAACTACAGCTTCTATTCCTTTCAGTTACAAAAGGACAGGAATTCATGTCTCCTACACTGTTTGTGGTTTAAATCTACTATTCAAAGAGGTTGGTAGAAACATCATTACTATAATTTGTCAATGCAGGTGTATTTTGCATTTCTGTTTAACTTGGTACTTCTAGAAAATATGCTTTTGTACAATGTCAGTGTAGTGTTAGGTATGCTAATAACATGTTCATTGTATCACATCTTTCCATGACTTTGGTATTTCCTTCTTGAACTCCAGTTATTGTTGACATTTTGTTGCAGCTTTAGTCCTAAATAGTTTAACTAAGCTCTTTAGAGCTTAGACTCAACTCAGACTGAACATTGAAGTCTATGTGCCAACAAGACTTTCAGACTAACCAGAAAATAATCTCTTAATTGCAAGCCTCCACAACTGGGTGATGTTGGACTGCTATTTCTGCTGCATCAGATATGAGGCTATAAATTCTGCCTGAGCACCGTTTTGCATGTATTAGAGTATAAGAAAATTCTGACAGTCTAAATATTTGTGTATATATGCATAGGTTGATCAAGAGCTTCTAGTGTTAACAGATGCGATTAAGCACAAATGCCAGTAACCGTAATAAGAACAACAAAAGTAACAACAACAATATAATAATGTAACAGCTATTATTTTATTTCTGCTATTGGTTTTATTAGCAAATAGCAGTATCAATAATAGTTTTAAAGTGCTGTGTAATAAGGAGTAGATTTTTCTCACTAATGAGTTTACTTGATTTTTTCAAAGAAAAAAAAACAACCTTACATCTGGTTGACTGTTGAGATGTCTTAGTAACAAGAACACATTTATTTTAAACATGTGTCATTCACTGTTCTGGAAGAGTGAATACCACATTTATCCAAAAATACTATATATACAAATATCTAGTTCCACATATCTGCAAGATGCGATAAACTAAAAATGGTAATTAAAAAGGATATTTTAAAACCATTTGTGAATATACAAATAAAATTTTGATTCTGATCTCAAGCATTATACAAAAAGTTGTGATGACTTTTTGTTTCATTTCATTATATTTCCAGAGTTTTATAGATGGATCATTATCCTGCTAATTGGAAAGTGAATTGCTGTAAACTTATAAACATTACAGTAGCAGTTTTGTCATATTTACTTGAAGACACTATGTACATGAATATGTGTGTGAGTTTTTATAGATATTAGTAAACTTCGCATCCCACTTTTCTGAATAGCTGTGTTCAGGAACTTTTTTGTTTTAATTGCTGGATTAAAGGATTAACAATGAAGTACATTTATTTTCTAAACTAATTTTGAGTTAAGAGGGAAAAAATTAGTCTATTATTAGATATTCTATTGTCTTCTGCTTTGGAAACCGTACAGGGAACAGCACATATAAAAACTATCTCCTCTTTGTATGTCCAATTTTTGATGATAATGTTAGGACATAGAGATACAGTTAAAGAAAATAACCATATTTTCAGCAACTGATTCATTATACATGAGAATATGAAATGCAAGATCTCTCTTGACATAGAAGTAAAAGAGTGAGTCTGTGTAAGTGGGAATATGTATGTGAACAATAATGAGAATACAGTAATCTTTCTTATTTAGATCATTTTCTATGGGGAAAAAAGTAGTTTTGTTATCTGCCTTCAAGCATAGAAATTATGTAGCTTAAGAAATAGCAGAAGTTTATTATAAAAGTATGTCTTCCTTGAACTCATTGAGTTACTGTTTTTCTTGTAACTTTGACAAACATATTTGTATGCAGAGATTTTTTCAGATCTTAAAGAAATAATGAAAGCTAAAAAGTAAAATTTGCCCAGATTTTAGCTTTCCTCAGCAGAGTGACCTCAAAGTCTGCTCTAGCAAGTAAACTTTGTGGAGATTGGTGTTACAAAAAATGTGAATAGCTGAAAGCACTAAGAGCAAGGCTGATCAGTATCAGATTCAGATATCTAGTTTAACTATCAATAATAGCATCTGTATATGAGTGATGTAATTAAGCTTTGGCTAAATCAGTGGAGGTTTAACTAAAACAATCAGTGAGGTTTAACGTGTGATATACTAGATCAAAGATACAGACTCTGCAAATACATGTCTCGAGATAGTCCAAATGCTCTAGGGTATCACGCTGGGCATCCAACCATCTCTCCAAAATACCAGAGGTCTCCTATATCTGCAACCCTCTAGGTGTCTCAGACACCTAGAGTATTGCAAAAAGTATGTATAGTCAGGTGACTTAACAGAGATGTAGATGTATTTATGATTCTAGGTTTCATTCCAAATACTCAGGCTGAATATAGATCTGAACTGTAACACTACTTGAAGCTATTAACTTCTAATTCATTAGAACTCTTATTCAGTCTCACTATGTCTCTCTTTTTTGAAAGAGGGAAATTATTCGAACTTATTCTTTTTATTGTACTGCATGCCATTTCTCCCTTTCTATACATTTTATAACCTGTTCTCACTTTGACTTATTCTCTGCACTTTTGTTTAAATTATAGCATCTTGCAAAGCTCCTTTAAAACCAAGATTATTTTCTTGGGTTTTTTTTTCTTGATCTCCTTTTTTGGTATAATTTTATCCAATATCTTTCCTACCATTATGCCTTTTACTTACACTTTTTTCTTTTAGCATTACTATAGCTTCTATGCAATTTCTATTTTAATATCTAAGCAGATAATTACTCTTAACTTTGCTGGCATTTCCTGAGTTCTTCTTTTCTTTTAGCTTTTTACATTTAACAATTTTATGGTGTTATTTTTTAATACAGTACAAAAATCCTTTAAAAAAAAATGCACAATTCTAGTTTGTTGTAAAAATGTAAATAATGAAATGAATAGTGTGGGTTTTTTTTTCTTAAATGTAAGAAAAATTCTGTTACATGTGAGAGGATACAGATCACATATTGAGAGAACATCTGTTACTTACAGAAGGCACAAAGGTCTGAAATAAAGAACTTTTTCATATAGCATGATCGCCATTTGAAGGAGAAAACTTTGATAACTTCCCTGATCTTCTCAAGGGTTTTGGCTTACATACTACAGGGTTTTGTGTCCCCAAAAATCTAGTAGTTCCCTTAACTACAGTAATTTAATTTAAAAAAGCACTACCTCTCCCTATAAATCTTGCCTTGATTAGGATTTTTATGAGAAGTGATCTAATAGAGAAATCTCATACTTTTCAACTTGATAAAAGTTATTCATACGAACAAACTTAAGGCTTTTTACAAGCCTAGGATAATTGTTAGCTTTCCTCTCTCATAGCTCTAAATAATAATACGCATCTCTTCCAGTGTCTACTGAAGGTGATGCAATAACACTTGCATTAAAATCTATTCAACAAGCCATTTCTTCTGTACGTATTTCAGGACAATAAAAGTTAACTGATTTAGTCTCTTCTCACAAAGTACAAATTTTTTTAAATATTTTTGTAATATCTGATGCATGTCAAGTCATGTCATCACACTCATATGTTACTACCAATCAGAATTCAAAATGTTCTCAGTACATGCGACCCAATCCACAGCAAAGCAGCTGATCTTGGCACACAGAGGGTTTCCTGAGGCAGAGAAGAACCAGTGCAGCAGAGAGACCCACCAGGAGCAGATGGATCTTGCAGGAGATTGTGACCAGGCCTAAGCCTTGCCTCTGGCCTTTGCCGTTTGTCTCTCTCTGTTGGGAGATTTAAACATGATGTAATGGAAACTAGCAGTCAGTCACTGAGGTGAGCTACTCCAGAACCATTCTGATCTGCAGCAGAGAGCAGATCTTGGTGTTCAGGAGTTTTCCTGAGGCAGGGAAATGCCAGAGCAGTTGAGAGACACACCAAGAGCTGGCACCTCTCATGGGAGATGCTGATGAGGTCTGTGTATTGTCAGGGCAATGGCAACCACCTCTATATCCATAAAAAGCAGCCTGGGGAGCATGAGTGAACAGGAGCGCTGTGACCAGAGCAAGGAAACAGGGTGTGGTACAACAGTTTATGTGGTAGTTTGTGCAGAAGGGCACTCAGAAAGGGTGTTGTCACCCTACCAGCCAAAGAGGTGAGTTCCACTGGTGGTCATCACCCTCTCAGAAGGAGTTTAGCTATGGTATCCACCTGGCAGAAAGCCATGTAGTCTACACTCACCAGAATGGACATAGGAACTCAGACATAGCTCCCACAAAAACATGCAGTCATCCAGGTCTTAGGCTGCAGAGAGTGCCAGAGCCTTTGAGTGATAATGGATGGCAACAGTGAGAACAGCTGTATGAGGTGTGACCAACTGGATGATCTGCTCAGCCTGGTGGCAGTTATGAGAGACAGTTGAAAAGCTAAGGAACATCAAGGAGTCTGAGAAAGAGAGAGACTGGTGGAACCATGCTCTGCCCTTCCTGAGAGAGAAACACAAACTTCTACCAAAAAAAACCAAGCCCAAGGGGATTCTATATCTTCTCTCTGCTAGGCTGATGTCAATAGCTTAAAGGAAAGCAGTGAATGGAGGCAAGGCCACACTCAGGGTGGCAGGCAAACTCTCTCCTTGTCCCCCTCACCTTCCCAGGTGTCTCTGGACAACAGTTATGAGGCTCTAGATATGGAAGGCCAGTTAATGGATGAAGTTAACAATTCAAACTGAAAAGATTTGTGCCCTTTGTTCTTTGTTAAAATGTGGATGGAATTACAGTTTCTTATTTTTAGGGAGTGAAAAAATAAGGTACAATCTAAAAACTAGTGTTCTTCCCTTTACATTTTTTTCTTTTCTAGATAGATACGTACATAGACAATTTACATTTGCTTACTTTGTGGCTTTCATTTTCATTGAAAGTTGCATGCCTGAATATTAGACAAGCTGTTTATCAAAGAAATGCAACTTTACAGCAGAAAAAATATAATTAAATATACTCTTTTATTTCAGAAATTGAAGAATATTTGACCATGCATTCTAGTTCATATTTTGGACAATATAACTGAAAGTTATATTTTTCATAAGCTTTCAAAAATATATGCAATGTCTAGAGAGTGATAAGCTTCATTAGAAGAAATGTATCCAGCTCAAATATTCAGTCTATGAAATTCTTTGCAAGTACTGTGTTAATGATACTTTAATTACATTCCAGATATGGTACATTCAGATATATTGTTTCCTTATTCTTACATTACATTAATAAATAACATGATTGTGTCATATCCAGATACAAAATTCAATTATAGTGCTATTTCATCAGTATAACATTTTCAGGTGGTAGGAGTCTGTTGCTGGCCTGGAAAAAAACAGGTTAATAAGAAACCAAGGAAGTGTAAAATAGGTGCAGAAAATTAATACTATAAGGATCTGTGTTATTCAGATTTTTTCCTAACCCTCATGAATTCAGTCTAATAAAAGTCCGCAATAGAAACAAAAGGTTTTATTATCTATTCCTAATAGTGATTTATAACACACTTTGTCTGGATTTGATAAATTCAGATACTAGAAATAAAAACTGTGACTCCCATTAAAAACAGTGAGGTATCTGGGGAGAAGGAGGGTGTTTCTCCCCACTCCTCCAGAAAAAATCCCATTAATCTTTACCTGCTTGCCCCATGATTTAAAAATTTATGTACATTATAGTGATGTTTGATAGTAATACTCTTCCAATGTCCTTCAGGTTGCTGCAATGTCTGAGACTCCACCACAGTAACAAGCTAATTATTTGACTGGAACTGGAAAATTTACAACATGTTTTGTTACACAATATATGGGCCAAATATTCCAATTCTAAATTAAAATAAGTTACACTTGATATCTCTGGAATGGAAAATAAATCACTGAGCTTTACATATTTCACACAATAAGGGTCATAACCTACATTTGTCCTGTATCTCAACACAGAGGTTGAAGTATTGGTGCTTTATTTTTTCTCTTTAAATTACAGAAAATACATTACCTTATAAGAATTTCTGTATTATCTCTGACATAAGTAAATGAATGAGTAACAATAAAGTGTGATTTACTGATTAAGGAGCTCAGAGTGTATTAAAAGACATAAAGTAAATGTACACTTTATTTCCGCTACCTTCAAAGTTTGATTGCCACACTGGAAATGGGAGGATGGGACTTCAATTTTCTTTGTGAATTTCTTTGTTACTCTTCCCAAGTCATAGAATAGTCCCACTTGGAAGGGACCTCTTGGTCCCATCTACTCTCCTCTGCAAGGTCTTCAGCTCTATTCATAAGCTTGAGGATATGTCATCTGGGAACCTATACATTTGCCTATTGCCCCTGGAGCCATGTAGGTCACTCTTGATGTGCTCAAGTTTTCCTGAGGCAGTACTATACATACCCACAGAGATTCCCTACCTTAGGAAAACAGTCTGAGGGCTGGACATGCCTCAGCAGTCTCTCCATAGCATCCCTGATCAGAATCCCCAGGAAGGGAAAAATCTACAGAGACATTAAGTCAGGCAGGCAGATATGGATCTCCACCACTGCTGTTGGGAGTCTCCCATAACCATCACTTGTGACTTCCCTGGTGCAGATTCACACCTGGTTTGGGCTTGCCCTGTTGTGGTGCCACCCCAGGCAGAGATTTCTCTCCTGTAGGTGTACCAGGGCACTGAACTACTCTGAAGCTGCAGGTCTCTGAATGGAGAAGGAGCCATCCTCCTGCTGCCAGTCATCACACACTCTGAACCTTCACTATTGTAGGAGTCTCCATTTGTTGTTTGATCAGGCACAGTCCCTAGCTGCTCCTCTTTTTGTGTAACTTGGGGCTCAGGCTGTCATCTCTGCAGAGCTTCTATGAAGAGCATATTAATCCCTTTGTTTTTGTTGTCCCTGGTGCTGCAGTCTGCTCAACTCCTCCCATAACTGCTCAATTTAAGGGATTCTCAACCACCACATACCTCGTGCCGGCAAGGCCACCATCTCTGTCTGTTCCAGTCTTAGTAAGAGGCACAGGATGTTCCAGACATGGATGGTGACATCCTTTGAGTAGAAGTTGCCCTGAGAGGAGGCCTTTGACCCACACTGGGAACCATGCCCTGTTGTTGCATTCTTCCTTTTATTGTTGACATTCTTTACATTTTCTGTCAACTTAACCCTATGTTCCTAGATTTATATCTTACTATATTTGACTGTCATTTTTTATCTATTTGATAAATGGTCTGATTCTTCTCCTTCATATATCTCTTAGCTCTCTTCAACAGCTCTATTACATTATTTCTCAAAAATAGCTCGAGGTTTATTTTGGCATGCCGAGGTGTATTTATGATACACAGATCTATCACTGCTCCAATAAGTTACTGATAACTTCAGAAAAACTCCATTCATCCCCACCTGAGCATACACACTGTTAAGAATTGTTAGGGTTTAGGGTTCTAGTTAAAACATACAGCAGACCCAGACAATTAAGTTGCCTAACTAATAATTTATACTGAGCAATGATGCACAGCTGGTATTTCTCTGGTAATGTTTCATTTTTCCAAAAATAGAAAAAGGTATGGTAATGGAGAAAATAAAGAACAAGATTTACCAGTCCACGGTATTCCAACGCCTGAAATCACTGAAGTTCTTGCAGGTTAAAAATTCTCAATAAGAGAATTACACACTTGTCACATTCTGTACTTCGTATTTTGTTAAACTTATTCCTAGAAATGGCAGGGCTGTTATCACAGGAAGAGTAGTTCCTATTACCTAGAAGAATATATTATTTTTTTACTTTATCTGTCTCTTTATAAATCTCAGTGGAATGAGTGGGGTTTTTTTTGTTGTTTTGGTTTGATTGTTTTGTTGGCTTTTGACTCCTGACTTTTCTGCAGCAAAGTAACAGCAGGATAGAAAATTATCACTCTATTTCTATCTCTCTAGATAATTATTACTTCACTTTTAAAACTTTCTGTGTTATAGAGTGAAATAAATATTCCATAAAAGAAAATTATATTATGCTATCATATTTTTATGTAAATATCTGCCACAGTATCATAGGAAATCACACTAAACAAGTCAAATGTCCTATTTTGTGTTATCCTTGCTTCTTTGGACTGTGTTACCACTGAAAAAATTAAATTTTAGCTTGAAAAACTACATTGCTCTAATGTGTTGAGTTTCATAAGATGTATACAACTGAAGTATTTGTAATACTGAAGAGTGGCTTATCTGCCTACTTCTTTCACAGGTAAGTGGAATATTACCAGTTTATATGAAAAAAAAGCTGAACTTAAAATTATTAACATGCATAGCACTACAGATGTTGTTACTGGTTACAAAGCATTGCCCATTTATCAACTGAGAAGAAAAACCTTGACTCTTTTTTAATGAAAAGTCATAGTCTGAGAGATTTATCTTTTACCCTCTGATGTTAGATATGAACCCAGTTCAGAAAAATTGATGAACAGTGTGAGAAAGTTACTAATTTTATAATATGTATTGCTTGCTTAGTTAGACCTCTTTCAGAACACACTTAACATTTTTTACTTAAGTAGAGCTGGTTTAAGTATTTTGATGAGGCAGGCCGTTTTGATCATACGGAAGAGATATGTGTGTGTTCTGTTATTGAAAGTTCAATAGTAAGAGAAACCTTCCATTGTTTTATTAATTATGTTTAAAAATGAATACTCAAAAATTCTAGCCTTTTTAGGGGCAGTCTTCAAAAATTAGTAGGGTTCTTAGGGACAAAAGCAGATACTTTAAGTTCTGCATCACAGGCAAGGGA
>NW_010186434.1:11659-15054 GCF_000695765.1 Mesitornis unicolor | reverse complement strand
GAAAGAGGGAATATATAAATTCATTGTCCTGACATTTTTAATACAAAATAAGTTCATTAAGTTTGATGGTGTCTTCTGGGTGGCATTGATTATCCTCATCTCTCACTGAAAAAAAAAAAACAACCAACCACACAGCAAAAAAAACCTTTAGAAGTTAAAGTCTTATTACAAATTATGACAATAAAATGCCACAGGAAAAAAATTAACCCCATAAAATAAGCAGAAATTTGCCAACAATACCACATCAAACTAAATTATTGTGTTTATATATTCTCCATATATCTTTCCTTTATATTTATCTATATAGAAAAACGAACAATCCTAATGATGACTAGAGACTCCTGGGCTATAAAGCTTCTCTTGCAGGCATGAATTGCTCGGTCACACTTAGTGAAAGTGTTTCCTGATGTTTAGAGGAAACCTCCTGTGTTTCTGTTTGTGCTTATTGACTTCTGCTCTGTCACTAGGCACCTCTGCAAAGAGTCTGGCTCCTTCTTCTTTGTACTCCTTCGGGCATTTATGTATATAGTGAAAATCCCCCCTGAGTCTTCTCATCTCCAAGCTGAAGAGTCTCAGCTCTCTCAACCTTTTCTTCTAAGAGAAATGCTTCAGTCCCTTAATTATCTTGATGACTCTTTGTTGGTATCTCTCCAGTATGTTCCTATCTCTCTTGTACTGAGGAGTCCAGAACTGGGCACATGACTCCAGGGGTGACCTTACCAGTGCTGAATATACGGGAAGGATCACCTCCCTTGATGTGCTGGCAGCACTCCTCTTAGTGAAGCCCAGGATAGCATTAATACTCTTTCCTGCAAGGGAGCATTGGTGCCTAGTGTTTAACCTGCTGTCCACCAGAACACCCATGTCCTTTTCTGCAATGCTGCTTTCCAGTTAGTCCCAGCATATGGGACAAGTGGGGCTGTTCCTTTTCAGCTGCAGGACTTTGCATTTCACTTTGCTGAACTGCATGAGGTTCCAGGCCCGTTTCTCCAGCCTGTCAAGAGGCCTCTGGATGGCAATGCAGCCCTCTGCTGTACCAGTCACTCCTTCCAGTTTGGTGTCAAATAATAACATTTTAAAAATCTTTCACTGTTATAAATTAGAAATAATTCGACCGAGAAAATGGAAATAGATGAATGGAATTAGAAGAATCTGTCAAACACAGCACATTGTAGTTATTGTTGGGTTGGAAACAAAAAGCAATACATATTAGTGGTATAATATGCAATTAAAGATAAGGACTCTATAGAATAATTTGATGGGTTTTGTTAGTAACTAGCTTTTATAGTCTTAATCTTTCTTTTGTCCAATAGGTATTCAGAAAAGTTATAAAAAAACACTAAGAAAAAATAGGTTAAGAAAATAATCTTAAAGATTATAAAAATAAAAGCTGCACAAAATACGCAGGTGTGAGAAATAGTTGTTGATCTTCTTCACCTTCAGGCTGAAGCAAAGGTCAGCAGTTACATAGTTTATCTATTTATATATAAAAATTTGTTTTGCAATAAAAAGTACTAGTATCAATTAAAAGAAAATTACCCCATTTTTCTTCAGGAGTAAAAAGGTAATAATTACACCGCTTTTAACAAATTGCTACATTTTTATTATCGCATCTATGAAGAGATATTTGTATTAGATACTTTTTTTTTCTTTAAATATTTAATTTAATTCTCAAGGCTGTTTATGCACCATCTTACTCTGATTTCAGTATTCAAAAAATTCTAGAAAAGTGTTGTGGTTTAGGCCCAGTGCATAACTGAGCACCACAATGCCTCAAAAAAGGATAGTCAAAATAAGAACTGGGAGGGCTTCTCACCACTTAAACAGGTCACAGGCAAAAGACAGACTCATCATAAGGAATGAAAAACAAAACAATTTTAATTTTGTTACTAACATCGGAGCAGAACAATGGGAGATACAACCAGATCTTAAAATCAAAACACCTTCCCCCTACCACTCCCTTCTTCCTGGGCTCAGCTCTCGTTCCCGGTTTCTTCACCTTCCCCCTCCTCCTTTGCCTTGAGGCGCAGGGGGATGAGAGTGGGGGTTTGCAGTTGGTCTTCCCGCCACGTGCTACTATAGAGTAGGGAAAAAAAAACCAAAACCCTCAGCCCAGTGTCTCTCTCTCTGCTTCCACTTGACCCCCTTTCCATAGGGGAAAAAGTCCTCAAAAGTCCAATATGGGTCTGCCCACAGCTGCAGTTTCCCTCACACACAAAACTGCTTCAGCCCAAGTCCACAAAACTCCAATCTGGGTCTGCCCATGGTCACAGTTCCCTCACACATGACCAGTTGACCTGGCTCTCACCACAGGTTGCAAAGGTGAAACCTGGGTTCTGCGTCCTCCTCCTCCTCCTCCCTCTCTTTTTTCTTTCCTTCAAACCGACCTCGGTGTTCTTCAAAGTTGTTCTCCTCGGGCCCCACTCTTTTCTCTGCTGCAGGTCTCTTCTGATGGTTCTGGAGATCCCGACTCTTTCTCTCTTTTTTTTTTCGGGATGAAGCTGCAGTGGGGCTTAAGCTTAAGTTGTGATCAGGGCCGGCCAAGCCCAGCTGGGCAAGGCCGGGGCCGCGCCACCCGCACCTGGGGCTGCGCTGGTCAGGGCCGGTGCCAGAGAGAGAGCGAGGCATGCCCTGGACCACTCTTAAATACATGAATTCCCAGGGGCGCAGATTGGCTTGGCCCTGGTCAGAGATGGGTCTGACAAAGGCAAAAGGGGAGCTTTTCAGGTAGGTTCTTAAAGGGCCATCTCCATAGCCCTTCCCCCATTACCAAAGACACAACCCAAAACCCCTCACAGAAAACTCAATACATTAAGACATTAAATGTTACCACAAATTGTAAGTAAATATGGCTAAGTACTACAGAATCACACAGTAGTTGAGTCTCGAAGACATCTCTGACAATTGTTCTGTCCAAGCGACCTACTCAAAGCAGGGTCGTGTAGAGCAGATTGCTCAGGGCCATGTCCAGTTTTGTTTCAAGTATCTCCAAGATTAAGGATGCCTCTCTGGGCCACTTGTTCCAGTGTTTGATCACCATCATAGTAAAAAAACACTTTCTATTGTTTAAACATAACACCTTTATAGTTCAGTTTTTGTTATTACCTCTACTAGGAAGAGTCTGGCTCAGTCTTTTTTATTCACCCCTATCAGCTATTTGCATACACAAGTAAGAAATCCCCTAAGATTTCTCTGATCCAGGCTAAACAATCCCATCTCTCTCAGTCTCTCCTTTTATGACAGATGCTCCAATGCCATAATAATCCTCATGGTCCTTCATTGGATTCTCTCCAGTACTTCCATATCTCTCTTTCACTGGGAGGCCAGAACTGGGTTCGGCCCTCCAGGTGTGTCTTTACCAGAGCTGAGGGAAAGGACCATCTTCATTGATATCC
>NW_010186434.1:0-11628 GCF_000695765.1 Mesitornis unicolor | reverse complement strand
TCTTTCCAATGCAGTCCAGGATCCTACTGGAAGCCTTAGCTACGAGAGTACATTGCTCACTAATGGTCAATGTGCTGTCCTCTAGGACCCCTAGGTCCTTTCTGCAGAGCTGTCTTTCATTCATTTACCCTCCAGTCTATACAGGTGCATGGGGTTATTCCTCATCAGAAGCTGGGCTTGGCATTTCACTTTGTTGAACTTTGTAGCATTCATATTGGCTCTGTTCCCTAACCTGTTGAGTTTTCCCCTAATACTGGAGTCTACTTTGTGTCTAGTTAAAACACTGTAATTTCAAAAATGTATCATTTTATAATTGAAATATACCAGAAGTATTCTTAAATAAGTACAGTCTGATTATACACAGAAAATATGAAGGGCATATGAAGACAGGAGAAAGTATGTGTTCAATAATTTAAGAAAATATGAAGTGTAAGAGAATCTTCCTTTGAAGACCATGTATTAATAGAAAGAGATTAAATTTAATAAGCTTGTTATTAAGTAGAAATATTCTTCTCATAAACACATAAATTAAATAGAGATGTTTTGTCACTAATACAAACTATTAAGGAAAATAATACTTTATTTTTTTTTCCATTTTGAGTGTTTCCCGTGTCTTTGGAACATCCAAAATTATTTTAATATTTGAAAGGAAAAAAACAGCTGTTAATATATTGTCAGGCTTTAGAGGATAAATTCACAATCTCTTTGCCATAAGTTAGAAAGCAAAGATATAATGCTTGACTATTTAAGATAGTCACATAAAGAACAACTCTACAGAATTACTTGTTTAACCTGTATTGGATGCCTCTCCTGAAATTAATCAAACCTTTTTATTATAAAATAAACTAACATCACCAGATCAGACTTTATTTGACTGAGACAGGACAGAAAAATCCCATCGTTATCATGTCAAGCTTTATATTTTAAATTAAAAAAATGTAAGACATTAACATAATTTTGTTTAGATGAAAGAAACTAAGGGTCATACTGATGCAAGTTTGTTCTGGGCTTTTTTTTTCTCACTAGAAGTTCTTTTATGCTATATAAATTCAAAATATATGACATGCTGGTAGTGAGAGATTGAAATATCTGGCTATCTGCTTGAAAATAAATCTATCATTACAGACAGTCTAAATGTTCATGGTAAAATATCTTGATCCATTAAATGGAAGAAATTTTTAGGAGAGAAGCTAACTTAGAGTCTTTTTTTTATCTTTTTTTTTTTTTTAAACATCAGAAGCAAATTATGGAATGGCTGAAGTTGGAAGGTAATATGGGCTAGAGTAATCACCAAAAAAAGCATTACTATGCAGGAAAGAAAAGGTTTGGAACAGCAAAATAAGATTAATAAACCAGTGGAAAAATATCCTGTTGCTGAGGAAAGCTAGGAGGCATGTTAAAAAAAATATAATGGCTGTATAATGAGTTATTTAATAACTTTAAAATGTATTAAAAAGGAATAATACAAAACTGAAAATAAGAACATGACTGAAGACTACTATAAAGAAATAGGTCAAGCATGTAACGATTGCATCAGAAAGATATAACCATGAAATGAGTTATTGCTGCACAAGGACATAAAAAAGGAAAAAGAATAAATTTTATAAGTACATTTCAGACTGAAAATAAGCAAAAAGAACAGTTCCATTTACAGAAAGACAGAAAGGATAGAAGAAGAGGATGGATAGTGTGCTGTGTAAAAGTGCAGTTTGTGTGAATCAGGATTGTGTAGAAGATTTCTGGACTCTGTTAAAGACAACTTCTTAACACAGTTGCTGAATTTGACAACAAGTATTGGTGCCCTTCTGGAATTACTGCTTGCAAATAAACAAGGACTGTTTGGAGATGTGGTTGCAAAAAGCAGCTTTGGCTGCAATGACCATAAACTTTTAGAGGTTAGGATCCTAATAGGCAAAAGAAAGACAAGTAAAAGAATAAAGGCTATGGATTTCAGAAGAGAAGACTTCAGCTTGTTCAGAGAACTGTTAAGAGTGATCCAGAGTCAATCTTGGAGGGCTAAAAGTACTGGGAGATATTCAGTAACAGACTTCTCAAAGCACAAGTGTGATCCATCCCTGTAAATGGGAAAAAAAAAAAAAAAAAAAGAGCAGGCACACTAATAAACCAGCCTTGTTAAACAGCAAGCTCCTAAAAGATCTCAAACTCCATAGTCAATGGAGAAAAAAAACAACAAACAAAAACATAATCACAGTAATTGGTGCATGATATCTTCTTCAGATTGAATAGAACCAGCTATTGCTCCCCTCTCTCCATAAAGATTTTTAGTCCATATATTTCATACCAGATATTACACATCTGTGTGGCTAAAATTAGAGGACATAAAGCCCATATTTGAACATAGTTAATTTATTATTTAACAGAGTTAATAGATTAGGATTGCAGGCTATTATCAAGAATTAGATGTAAGAACAGTATGCAAAAGTTATTCATATTTAAGTTGACAGAGCTGACTCTATTTGCTCTAGAGTATTTAAAGAATTAACTGAAGCAGTTCCTGAATCTTCAGTGCTGGAGTAACATTGGAATACTTGAAGTTATTTTCTGAAGAACAAAAATATATTTTTTTTAATTCTAAAAAAAAAATTAGCTTTATTTCTATTTTTTCACATTTCTTGTAGCACCTTGCTCTCAGTCTCTACTGAAATAATATTAGAAAAGCAATGAAAGTATACCAGCAATTAAACAAAACAAAAATCAATGAACTGAAGTCAGATTAGTAATCCAAAGATTTAGATTTGTCGAGAGTCTGCAGTATTTTGGATTCAGTGATTGAAGTTCAGTTAACTTTTCTTAGCAAAATAAGTTATTGTGTCATGAGAAAAGGTATACAGGATTAATTCTTTTCAGGGAAAAAACCAAAAATGTTTTTTCAACCTCTCATCATCTCTAGGAGTAGTGCCAGCATATGAAATCAGCAGACAAAAGTTTGTATGTTTTTAATGATAGATCATTATGTGAAGAACACATGCCATTGTTTACTACTAGAGCTATACAGTAAGAAAGTAAACACACTGATCTCAACATCATTATGTACTGAATTTGTCAGCTTGCTTAATATGTGTGGCCAAAAAACCCCTTACTGAGTCTCCACAGAGAACTCCATCAGGTAACTGATAGTTTTAAATGTGAGGTATGTGTTAATTCCATTATTAAAATATTAGACAGCTTCCCCCTCAAAAAACCCATAACTGACCAAAATAAACACAAAAACCATAACCAACCAAACAAACAAACAAAACCAAACCAAACAAATGCAAAAAACAACTATGTCCTCTCCTAAAAACCTGACAGTCGGCAATAATGCAGGAAAACAAAAGAGTATAACTTATGTCAAGTAAAACTAGCCAAAAGTATACAGTTTGAATGTCAGTTTGATTTTTTTGAAAATAAACTTGAACAAGAAAAGTAAATTGGTCAGGGGTTATAATAAAAAAGATTTAAACAAAACAAGTTCTGTATTTTCCTCCAGATCACAGGAAAGCCTTACCAAGCCGCTCTCTTCCAAAAATCTTGAAAAGTATTAACTCTGCAAATACCTCTGAAATCTCCAAGAATACTCACCAAACCATACAGTTGCTACTAAACCCAAACCTACTATCACACAAGTCACCACTTCTTCAGGGAGCCTCTCTTGCTACTACTCTTATGAAGCAAAGCTCTTTGCAAACTACTCTATTTTGTGTCCTCTATCACTACCACAGGACATAAATTAGGAATTTACACAGTATATCATTTAGCCTACTCTTTGTGTTGTATTGATTAGCATTACAGTTCACAGTTTCTCTGAGGCTCTCTATATTTCTTAACATATATAACAAATTACAAGTTTTAAAACAATCTTACTCATGAGTTGGTTGTAATTAACAAAAACTGTGGAGAAATATATGACTTATTCTACCAGCTTGATGTAAAAAACACACAAGATATTTGTTTCTCTTGCCTGAACTTTAATATTTTTCTGCACACTAAGGGACTCCATCTGACCTGTCAAGCTGTCACTCCAGAAAAGTGTGCAGATGTTTCTGATATTCTATGGCATCTTAGAGAGCACTAGAAGTGCTCATAAAGGCTACTGAACTAAGTCTTTAATTGTTACATCCTAAAGCAGTCTCTACATCTGGTCAGCTGAAAAGATCTCTAGACACTGTTAACTGTACTGTAACTACATTTGCAATAGTCATCTGAGTTTCCTTTGTGATGAGATAATGGTATTTAAAAGGTATTTAATTGAATCTGAAGGCACATATCCGAATTGGGTCAAGCAAATTGCAGTTCTTAAATTATTATTGTGAGCATCTAGATCAGGATACAGTTGCTTAAACATAGGCATCTATTCACAGTTCTCATGCTCTAAAGCACTTTATAGATACAATACTAGACCAATGGGAGTCTTACATGCTTCTTGAACAGCAGTTGGAGACCATGCAGAACATGAGAGTTTCTGCTCAAATTGCACAAGTTGTCTGTTTTTTGGCAACTGGAATCTATCCATAAAGCTAAATGGATCCCAACCAAGCTGGTTTTACATAGCAGCTCAAAATTGATCAAAACCATACTCAAATTAATGTTTATGAAAGTTGTATACTAAATAATAAGCCATTTTTGTCAATATTTGATATGTTTGAAGATTACATGATAACACACTGATACTCATACGTTTGAAGTGTGGTAGCTTTCTAAACCACTGTATGGGCTGTGACTGATCTATGTTCTTCAGTACATTTGTGAAGGTGGTTATGAAGGTGATGATTCAAGCTCACTCTTTTGACCTTGATCTGAAAGACAGGACATACACTCACATTCCTGTCATCTGGCCCTTGCTGGAAGTTGGTAATAAAGATCTAACAGTAGCGATGACATCTTCCCAAATCACCTTGCAGCTGTAACTGGCTGTTTAAACCACTACTGTACATAAGGTATCAGGAGAGTGAACCTTAACTTCTGAGGCAGCAAGGAGAGATACCACTACCTCCTCCGATTCAGAAAGGAAAGTAAACTCATTGTTGTATCCAGCTGTGAAGAACAGCTTCTCTTACTCTAACAAAGCATGAGTTACAGTGACATGGATAGAGCAGGGTGAGTGGAAAAATATTCTAGAGGCCTGTGCTTAACTCCATGTGTAGAACAAGAAAACAACTTCAATCATAACTCAGTAATGCAGAAGGCAAAGTCTTCGCTTTGTCAGTTAATATTACTCTTTTTGTTACAAGTTCAAAAAGCATTGAGAAACTGTAGGAACTCATGCTGTTGAAAGCAGACCCTGGACTTCATGGCTGTTTTGCCCTTGTTTTTGAAAATAACAATATGGTAGTCAATATCTGTAATGAGTTTCTGATATACCAGAAAGAAAATATAGCAAATTCCACATACATTTATTTATTACTAAGTAAGCAAAAGACCTGGCTCATTACTGTTGTTGATCTTTATCAAAGAAAACTTTTTTCCAACTTTTTTCCTTGCCCTTTAAGTTTTCTTAGTTTTTTAGAGTTCTTACATTAAAGATAAATAAGGACTATTGACAGATAATCATGTTAATAATGTATTTAGTGTTGTTTTAGTTAACCATTTCTTGAGCTAAACTCTCCCCACAAATTTTCATTATTAATTATGCTTTGTAAATCTAAAATAATATCACATATATATTAATGTAAGTTCAATGTATTCATTTAACACAAACACTTTATTTAAGAACAGTTGTAATTTATAGTGCAAATATGATTGTATTCTGCTTATTCTAAAATATTCAGTAGTAAAAAATGGAGATTCTCGTTTAGCTTTCTAATCCTACTACTAGAACTATTTTGATAGTATTGAAAGTATAAATCACGTATTTCCAAAAGTAACTATTTAGATTTTATAAGAACTTCCGTAACAAATGTTAACCTTTATTATCTTCTTAGTTTTCTTAATATCCACAGTAAAATATTGCTTTCTCTGCTACCAGTAGTATTTCATTTTATGATCAGTATTCTTTATGCTGTCTACTCATGAGAGGGAAGCTGTATGACCCTTCTGTTAGCAAAGTAGAATAGCCTTTTTTTTCATTTTTATTTTCTTTTTAATCAAGTAAGCAAATTTCAGTGAACTAAAGCAAATTCCTTATGTAATATCTGTCCTGTTTTACAGATGGGGACTACTTAAGATATAAGACAGTGGCTGCACTGAAATCTTGAGCTATGTATGTGACAAAAACCCCTGTTCATTTGTTGAGGTTTTTTTCTTTGCTTTTAAATATCTACATGTATTGCATGAAGATGTGTCATGTATTACCAAATAACATTTTCTGCCTTTTAGGCACCATGCCTATTACATTCTTAATCTTATGAAATACAAGGGTCAGTAGAAACTGACAATGAAAAGTTCACAAAAGGTGTTAAGTATCCATTATGATCAGACCACTACCTACGATAGCAATAAACAACATGGACAATGCTTTTAGAGTGTACATAGATTTAATACTAAATATAACGTGATACAAGACTTTTGTCAGTAGATTGTTTTGTTTGCTTTGATACTTCTTTGCTTTTCTTTGAGGTCTTTGTTGTTTGGTTTTAAGGGTATTTTTGTTTGTTGTTTGATTTAGGTTTGCTTGCGGTTTTTTGTTTGTTTGGGGTTTTTCTTCACAAAAAGCAAATGAACATATGTGTGATTGTGTGATAAAAGTCACTAAAATACACTGTGAAGATTTTTATAATAGTAGTGGGTAATAAAGGTGGAGTCCCTGGCTCGATTGGAGTCCTCTGACCTATTTGATGCTTTGTCTCTTCCGTAAGTCTGAGAAAAAGTAGCTTCCAAAACTATTAAGATTTAACCCACAGGCCTTTATTCTTCCTGTGAATTCTTTAAAGCCTTTCCTCAGGCTCTGGTACCAACTGTCAGTAAATCTTCATATATACATTACATTACTATTTTTTTTTATTTTAAAAGATTGGCATCTAACTTCAAGAATGTCAGAATAATCAACCATTTGATGTATTATATATTGTTTATGAGCATTACTGAGATTTTTTTTGTTTGTTTATTATTCTGAAAGGTGAAATTTTCTGTATTTCTCTCATCTTGGCAGCAGTATAGAAGCTTGTGTTAAATAGAGTTTTGGTTTTAACTCTTTGTTCGAAAGGCAGGACAAAAAGGAAAACTATTTGGGTTTTTTTAGTTGCAGTTTATGAACAAAGTAGAAAAATGCAGAAGATATTATATACTCTATGTAGCTACAGGCCAGCCTAATCAAATAGTTACAAGCATTGGATAATCCACTTATCTTGTGAAAAACAGAATAAAATACAGCCTTTTTCTTTAATATAAGGCTATAGAAGTACAAAGCTGTTTATTAAATAGTAGCTTCTAAATGATTCTGTCATTTCTGAAATATGTGCCACAGCACTTACCGAAATAATGTTATTTTCAAAGCAGCATGTAGATAGGAAAGTTACTGCTGTCAGGCCCTTCCACACTGACATCTGAGTGCTCTAAAGTGAAATTAAATTATGAATCTGCATATTAATTAAGTTTTTGCAAACATTCTGATGGAAATCTGTAATGTCAATGCATTATGGCTGAATAATTACAAACACCTTTGCTATGTGATCCTTAACTTGCTGTTTGGAAAACCCTCTTTTTTAAAGGTGTGATGTTTCTTGTCCGTATGAGAGAGCTAGCACAAGTCTGATGACCCTGAGAGGGCTAACTGTTTTAAAGCAATTATTATGCTACATTTGTGATGAAGCTCATGAATTTAATGGCATTCCCATTAGATGTCCAAGAATGCTAATACTGCTACAGAAACAGATAACAGAGAATATCTGTCTTCTAATTTTCAGGCTTTATACAGATAAAATACTACGACTTACTAGAATTACAGTTGCTGCCTATTTATTCTTATATACAAATTTTATCTGTGTGTTCTATTGCCTGCTGTTAAAGCCCATTTTCCTTTATATCTCCTATTCTTTTAGTAACATAAGACAAACAGTGGTGACTACTATAAATAAATCTAGAACCTGTAATGCTCCTGCTAGTCTCAAAATCTCACCTAGGTTTCTTACAATTTGATCATAATTTGGAAGAGAAAAGCTGATATTTAGAAAATTAGCAATTTTTTTTTAATATTAAAATGCTTTCATTTGGAACATTGCAGTCTCCTTTTCTTGACACACTATTGAAGCACATCATGTTCCATAGTTAATATTATCTTTGTTATATGGGCAGCACAAAAATTTTTCCACTTTTAGCGGATGATAGAATACAATAAGAAACTTTTTCTGTAAGAATACTGTAGGATTGGGCAAAAAGTAATTGTGGTTTGTTTGTTTTTTGGTTTGTTTTTTTTTACATAAGGAAGTTGTGGATGTCTGCTCCCTTGAAGTTTTCAAAGCCAGGTTGGACAGGGCTTTGAGCAACCTGGTCTAGTGGGAGGTGTCCCTGCCCATGGCAAGGGGGTTGGAACTATGATTCTATGATTTAAGGTCCCTTCCAACCCAAGTCATTCTACGATTCTATGATTCTATGATGATTCTATGATATATTGCCTGTTTTGTTCAATTACCTTTTGCCATCTTTCAGGCAACTTCAAAATTCCACTCCAAGAGAGAGACAAATCTGTTTGTAGATTGCTCCTAGGATTGTCTTATTTCATCTCTATTGCTGTGGCCAGGACTCTTTCCTTTTATATCAGTTTCTTTTAACCTTTAGAGCGTAGAGTAATCTTTGGATGTTCTTCTTTCCTCTTTTTTTTCTCCCCAACTTAGGAAGCTGTAGGAATAGTAGTAGCAGTAGCAGTAGTAGTAGTCGTAGCAGCAGTAGTAGTAGTATACAGCATAATTTCAAAGAGAGAGATTAAAAAGTACCGTCATCTCATCACACCTTTCCCAAAATAGGATATTCGGTAACCTAGTAGTTAAGGCACCACATTTTTGACTTGCTACATCTAAGGAAACTGAATCTATACTTCATACATTTTAAAAGTGCTTTACTCATATGACTGTTATATTCCAGAATGACAGTGTAAAAATACGGGGGTTACTATAATGACATTCTGTGGAAAAATGAATCTGATCACAGGACATAAGACATAACTTGAGAAAGCCTTCCTAATTAAGCCCTTGAATGGCTTTACACTTAATTCCTGCATCTAAATAAAGCTTTAAGAATATGGTGCTAAATAGCTTAGCATTGTCAAAATGATGCAAATGAGGGTATGTGCAGAGACAGAATCCTGTGCCTGCAGAAAGCTCAGCAGCAAAAGAAATTTAATGGGCAATGCTAGGATTTTCAGTTGTTATATAGTCTCAGATCTATGGTACAACTGCAGTGCCAAGAGAAGAGGCATATACACTGCTCCCTGGCTTTGAAGCCAAATGACACTGCTTCACATCCTGTGTAAACAGGGCTAATACACTGTATAAAAGCTGACTTGGAGAAAACTATTTGGTCAGATTCAGAGGAGAGCCAGGAAATACCCTAATGATGAAACTGAGCAGATGATTGAGATCCAATGCTTTAATATTCTTTCTCCTTTTTTACACTTAGCAGTGTAGATATACCTGTCAATACTTAAATCATGGTTTAGTACATAGGTGTGGGTAGTTTCGTATATACCCCAAAGACCTGCTTCTTCACTGCACTGTGCAACTCATGAGCCATGAACTCTACTGCAGATTTTGGTCTACTGTAACTCTCCCTGCAGAGCTTGATTGCTTGGTTAACAGTGCAGGTCCTTGTTCTTTCAGCTTTATAATCACTTTGTTCTGGTCTTGGTAAGCTGGGTACAGTTACATGAGGCACAGTTTCTTGGAACTACACATTCAGGAAAAAAAATTTCACCTGATTTAGGCTAAGGAAACGCGGAAGATATGTAATTATTTAATATTATATGTCTGGTGTATTAGGCACATTAATCAGCAAGTTCTTTTCATAATCACATAAATTTCTGTGAAAAACTGGGATGAAGTGCAGCCATCCAGATTGAGTCAAACTTTCTACAGTTTTAAGTGCCAATGTAGGATAAAATGTGGAGGAAATTTAGCCCCTAGATGTCTAGTATCTAAAATAGATGCCTGTTTAGTCAGTAGTTTTCTTTTCTTGTATTCTCTTTTCAGTGATCCATATGCCCTCTAATGCTTGAAGCATCAGAATAAACAAATATTTTCAGTTACTGTTTTCTCTATCAGTCACAGTCAGTGTAGTTCTCTTCCCTTAAAGAATACTCACAAAGAACTGTACTGCTAAAGATGCTAGTAATTCCCACAGAGGATGTCAGTATTTGCACGTTTAAGAAACCTTTTTTTTTCTTTTTTTCTTTTTTTTTTTTTTTTTTTACTTTACAATGAGGGTGGTCAAACACTGGAACAGTTTGCCTAGAAGGACGACACAGTCATCATCCTTGGAGGTAATCAAATGATGTCTGGACATAGCTCTAGATAGCCCAGCTTAATCAGGAGTTTGAACCATAGGACCTCCAGAGAGCCCTTCAAATGTCAACAGCTCTGTGATTTTGTGATTCTGTAAACTTGTATGTTTTGTCTATATATCCAAGATGGATAAGATATGTGTGTTCTTAGTTAACCTGTCTCATGTGCACCTGCTTTAACAGGTTCTCATCTCTGGTTCTCTTACACAAGGAAAGATATCTTCTAAGTATTCATGTTAGCTACTGGTTTGTAAGTCTGATCTAACTTCATATATTGTCATACTACAACTTCCTAATGAAACTTTTTTTTCTAAATCTACGGGTATATTTTTTCTGGAAACACTGCAGAGTTTTTTCCTTTGGGCGGCCCCTTTACTTTGCTTCTCTTTATGGCAAACCTGGCTCCCAAAAGGATGTCAATTACTTTCTTATCCTTCCCAAAAACTTCCTCTGCTGTGTTACCCCATACAATGATGTCATCACTGTACTGCAGATGGTCTGGAGTGTCACCCCTCTCCAGTGCAGTCTGGATCAATCCATGGCAGATAGTCGGACTGTGCTTTCACCCCTGGGGCGGTCTGTTCCAGGTATATTGGATGTGAATTGCCTCCAGGTGAAGGCAAACTGGGGCCTGCATTCTGCTGCTAAAGGAATGGAGAAAAATGTGTTAGCAATATCGATCGTGGCATACCATTTAGCTGCCTTGGACTCTAGCTCATACTGTAGTGCCAGCATGGCTGGCACAGCAGCACTCATAGGTGGTGTCATTCCACTCAAGACACGATAATTGGACTCTAGCTCATACTGTAGTGCCAGCATGGCTGGCACAGCAGCACTCATAGGTGGTGTCATTCCACTCAAGACACGATAATCCACCGTTAATCTCCATTCTCCATCAGGCTTCCGTACTGGCCATATAGGACTGTTCAAGGCTGAGTGAGTCTTGCTGATCGCTCCCTGGCTCTCTAGTTGGCGAATCAGCTTATAGATAGGGACCAGGGAGTCCCTGCTGGTCCTGTATTGCCGGTGATGTACTGTCAAAGAAGCAGTTGGTACTTGCTGTTTCACCACTCTCATCAGGCCCAAAATGGAAGGGTCATCTGAAAGGCCAGGCAAGACAGACTGCTCGTCAATGCCCTCAACTTCCACAGGTGTTATCCCAAAAGCTCACTTGTATCCTTTTGTGTCTTCAAAATACC
>NW_010186433.1:0-476 GCF_000695765.1 Mesitornis unicolor | reverse complement strand
TGGGGTTCCTGCACATTGGGGCTTTTGAACCATCTTAGGCAGGACACGGACAGGGCAGGGGCAGGGGCAGGGGACACAAAGCAGCTGTTAGGAGGTGAAGGCAAGGAAAGGTCACAGAAAAGGACTTGCTATTTATTGCCTGTGTTGCACAGATATATTTTTAGACAAGGCAAGGCACACCTGGAGCTGATGGTTTCAAGGGACATCAAGATGTCACCCTACTGCCCCCAACTTTACTCTGCCAGTGTTTTTTCCCTGTTGGGATGGGTGGTTTTGTGATGTGCTCCTTTCCCTCAGAATGGCACCTTCCAGCAGCTGCTCAGTCAGGGTCTTGTCAAAGAAATTCCTTCTCAGCAGTTCCTTGTGTCCCCAGGGCTTCCTTCCCTACTAACTTCCATAAAGGCAGGGGGGTGTCATTGCCGTTCTTCACTCAGCACTGCACACACCCATATCTCACTGCCCCCAAGAAAATCCCT
>NW_010186432.1:44902-71279 GCF_000695765.1 Mesitornis unicolor | reverse complement strand
CTGAGATTCCGTGATTCTGTGATTCTGTGATTCTGAGACACCATTATTAAAATCAGAAAGTGTTATGGTTTAAGGGTTACCAGCCTGAAAGGGAAGGACAGGTGGTGTCTGTAGGACCCTGGGGGGTCCGAGATCAGTACTGTTCCCTCCGCTTTCCAGCCACAGTCTATAAAAAATCAAGGAGGCCCGAGGTTTTCAAGGGCTTTTCCTGGCTTCCTGGGCTGTTTCCTGTCGCATCTCGGGACGGCTGGGCCTTCCTCAACATGCTCGGCAGCATCTACCACCATCCACTTCCCGGCACCACTGTGGTCCCTGGTGACGAGTCACAGTGGTCACAGTGGCCATGAGGCACTGCTCGGACACTTCCACTCGGGACTACTGGGATTGGGTTTTGTATATAGTTAAATATCCTTTGTCCCTTATCAATTCCCTTTACCTTTCCCTTGCTGTTTTTCATTGAACTTGTTACAGTCTTAACTTCCAACCTTGTGCGAAGCATCTTTTTTCTCTATTTCCCCTTTTTTTTAATCCTCCCTTGGAAGGGTAGGGGACAATAGAGAGAAAATCCTGCTTCATGAGCCTTAAACGGAGGCACAAGGAATCTGTACATAAATCATAAACTTCCATCTCTGAAGCCTCTTTCCCATTCTGAGAGATTATTATTAAAATCAGAAAGCTACCATGGAAATATATGATTTAGGTTTGGAGAAGTTACAGATGAGTATAAATGGTGACTTCTGTTTTGAAGTCTCAGGTGTTGATAAGGATCAGTAATACCAAAAGACACACCAGCTCTCCCTGTGCTCTACTGCCAGCTGATTGCATTTCTAGGCACAGCTTCCTTTTCCTTAGGCAATGTAAGTGCTCCAGGAAAAAAGCTCCATTTCTTGTCTCAGTAGAACATAAGCACTAAAAAGCAAAAATAATAAATAACAAAACTCTACTCTCTATCTTCCTGAAGCTATGCTTCTGTAAAAGAAACAAGTGTTAGTAACTCTATGATCAGCTTTATTGTATTTTTACAGTAAACCTTCTGCTAAAGGCTATGCTAATTTCTCTTACAGTCTACATACAGGATGCATATAACCTTACAACCAGGACTTTCTGTTCCTGAGGTTGTATGAGGCTTGTCTACATGATATTTTTCTTAATATCGCAGAGTAAATTAAAATGCAACTTACAGCATATTAATAACTCAGCACGTATGTCAAGTATAAATGATTATATAGTCTTCTGTATGCCTATTTGTCTTCACTAAGACTATTACAGCTCCACAGTGCACCAAAAATTTATTCTTCTCTTTAATTATGGTCTTAATTATAATGAACAAACTGACAAATTTGACCTTGGCCAATTTGGTATTTCAAACTTCTATGCCTGTCAAGGATAATAGGCAGTAGGACAATCTGAGCACTGACCTTTTTAAGGTCTTTAACAAGATACCCTAATAATGATATTTTCACAGAATCACAGAATCTTAGGAGTTGGAAGGGACCTTGAAAGATCATCCAGTCCAACCCAGAGCAGGATCACCTAGACTAGGTCACACAGGAACGTGTCCAGGCGGGTTCTGAATGTCTCCAGAGAAGGAGACTCCACAACCTCTCTGGGCAGCCTGTTCCAGTGCTCTGTAACCCTTACAGTAAAAAAGTTTTTCCTCATATTCAGATTGAACCTTCTATGCTCCAGCTTGCATATTTTATAAGGTAAGTTGCTCCCTTAGAGACAGGATTATGCTTCCCTGCACTTGATGTGCACTTACAGTCCATACAATGAGTCAGCAAAGAGCAGCTATGGATCTGTAAATTAACACTGCAGTTTATGCATCAAATTCTACATGTTGATGAGCTCCAAGATCCCAGGTGAGGTAAACAGAAAAACTGCAGCACAGCTGTAAAATGCAGAGGGATCCCTTTAAGCTACCAAACCTCAATGTCATTATATGAAAGACATCTTTACATAATGAAGAGGTGAAAACTTACACTGTTTCTGTGTCAGATAAGCCTGGTTTGGCTTCAGATGAATCATTCACCGAGGGGAATATGCAAGAGATAGACCACCACTTAAAAGGGCAAGAATTCCTTAATGAAAATGCTTACTCAGAGTATATGCTATTAAACTATATGCTGCTAAAAGGTCTATATATAATTTCCTTTACTGCCTTCCAGAATGTTTTATCTTATGTAATTCAATTATCTTTTCAAAACAAACACATTCAGAAGGTGAATATAAGCTAGCTATGCAACAGTTTATTTTGCCTTTGGGTACCTGACAGCACAAATGTGTCCTTTGATGTTTAGACTGATTCTGTTTTAAAAAGAAAAATAATGTTTACCACCCACATTGGAGTTAAAGGAGGGATGACATGACATGTAATAAAGACAAGATGAAAGGGACTTACTGTAGAAGGTACCATATGCAGGAAAGTTTTGCAGTGGAGAAGGTTTGAGTACTGAGGATGCCAGAGAAATATTTAAATTAATTCTGAACAAATTCAGCATTTCATTGTGGAAATACAGGTTTCTAAAACGTAAGCCATTTACTAATCTCATCTATCAGAATACAGATCAATTTTATGGCTTTGTAATATAGGGTCACTTCTTCAGCTCTTAATGTTAGAAGACACATTATTCATTCCAAACAAGGAAAAGCACAGTAAAGCATCAGTTCATGCTGAAGAGTGTTACTTGCACAATATAGCCATCTGCAAGGTCAGCTCAGTGTCAACAACTCAGAATGGAAGGAAGATTGGTTAGATGAGGAGTTACAAGAAAATAATCGCAGAATAAATATTCTGCCATTGTCACAAAAATTATGTATAGTCTCTTCAAAGATGATGAGATATATTACATTTACTCCAAAGCTGCTGTTTTACAACATGTACTTCCATCCTTCATTTTTTTAAGGGTGGTGTTTTGAACAGTTTCGTTTGAAATGCCATTTTTAAGAGCAACCAATTGCAAAGTCCCTCAACATGCCTCAAGTTGCCATGTGTTATGAGTAGACATTCAGCAAAGAAAAGTTAAGTACAGCTTCGTTACTTTAAGAACCTGCAGCGAGAAGATATCTGATGTCTTGGCTGCCAGAGTCAATGAAATGATGATGAACTGACTCACATTAATAAATGAGTCTATGAATTGCTTAGTCAAAACAGCACAGACTGGCTTCATGTTGATGCTGCTTATGTCTGGCCTCCTTCACACAAAAGAAGGAAGAATCTCTTCTTTGTGTCTGTTGAACTGTTTCTTCTCTCTTCTTCCTCCTGGGTCACATGGAAAGATCAGAGGTGTTGATGAGTAACACACAGTACCTTGCACATCTGACCTCCAGCCAAGCAGGCAGCTTCCTCCATCATCTCACCACTAGACCTTGAGTAAGGCATCCCTAAGTCATGATAAACAGAGGTGAAGGGATTTTCCCCGTTTGTCCCAGGAAGATGAATACATGGGTACACTACCATATACCTTGGAAGAGGCAATGTAAAAATGCATTTAAAAGGAAAGACAGAAACTAGGAGGGCTGCTGCAGCCAACAAGCCTTCTGGGGTGGGTGAGAACAAACTATGCCAGAGTAATGGGTAAATCATCATGGAAATGCAAGGTTCACCTGACATGGATAGACAGTCTTTCTGTCTATACTAGCCAGTTTTGCCAAAGATTCAAAGACAAGTATTGCTATGATGCCATTTACAGTTAGCAGGACAGAAGAACATCCAGCTGATCTTCCTGCTGCTTTCTTTATCTCCCAGGTAGTAACTACCTTCTGTGTACAAGCTCAGAAGGACATTTCTACATTAAAAAGATTTTGTGAGTGTGCTAAGAGAGTTCAAGTAGCTCTGAGACATATTCTGTGGATGGGAAAGCAGAGCTTCATACAGATGTAACATGGATGGGGAGGTTGTTTAGTGGTGCTGCTCCTTTATCGAGCAGGTTCTTTATCCTTTATCTCTAGAGAGGCCATGCTAATGAAGAGACGGTACCTCCCTTAATCAATGGAAAACTATTAGGTCTCCATAGCTTGGTAAAGTCAGGACAAAATATCTCTCATTCTGGGAGTGGGGAGAATTTATGAAAATATATCAAAATAACAGTGTTGATATTTGTATTATTTGGGGTTTTTGGAGTAAGGTTTTTCAACCATAAAACTGTGGAGGGTGCTGAGGAACTTGGCTGAGGTTGAAGGGCAGGCAGTGATGCTAAATGTTGATATAAACTGTGGCAATGTAAATATCATTAATTCTGTTCTGAAGTCTGCAACACAAATAATACTGTTTATAATTTCAAATACGGTGGAGAACTTACTAAATATTTATGGACAGTTTCACATAGCAGTTTGATTTAAATTTTCTGGAAAAGGTTGAATTGCGTCACAACAAATTCTCTGTTTTATTGCACCCAATAACCTCCATCCTGGAAATTATTTTGGACCTGAATAATTTCAAAAACGTATATAAAATACATATATGTATGTGTAATAGACTTCAGCCTTAAATCTGTAAACAGCCTATAAAAGGAGAAAAATCTTTAGCCATTACTCACAATAGACTATTCTTGCCAAGCATATACTCTTAATCACTCCATAGACAGTTGCTGCTAAGTGAACCGCTAACAGACATTGGATATTCCAGAAAAGAAAAGTAAAAAGATCTTGTTCAGCAAAATTCAAAAAGAATTATGATGCATAAAAGGTACCTTTCTGTGAAAATATACAGCATTCTATTCTGTATTTTTTCATCATGAAGATATGTAAAATAAGACCCAAAATATTGTAAAATATGCAACTATGTCCCTAAATAATTTTATATTTGCTTTGTCTAAATAATGCTAAAACAAACTACTATGAAGTGGAGAAGTTCATAGAAAAATGCTGTATGCTGTAGAAAGAATGAGAAGTTTGGTTTTCCTTTGAAATGATAAATGTGTTTATTCAAATTAATTCATCATTAGAGGGCAATAGCAGAAATTATACTCAAGACTTGCACAATGCAATTGCAGTAAGAAGCAAGCACAGCTCAAACCACCTCTCAATTCTAGCAAAGACAAGGTGGATTACAGTATTTCCTTGCTACCAGGTATATTTCTGCACTGCTTAACCACTCCTGCTGTCAAGATGTTGGCATTTGATTAATCTCTTGGTTAAAACCAATCTTATTAGGAATTGTAGATAACACTTTAGCTACAGCTCACATGCATGATGCTTCTGGCTTTGTATGGTTTTGCTTCCTAACCTATCCTTTGGCCATTAGACCTCTTGTTTAACTACATCATATAGTATAAGGATATACTACATCCCTTGTTTCTTATCTCAGTGTTTCTGTTCCAGCGCAGGCTGACTTGCTGTGGTGGATGGGAACCATCTTCCATGTTGCTGTTCCCTCAGAGGGGCAGGGAGCTCTGAGGCCATGCCCACTGTGCTGCCATGCACTCGTGTTGCCAGTTTGCCATCCATCTCCCACTCCAAGGAGCCCTGGGGGTGCCTGCACTGGGAAGGTCCCAGTTGGCTCAAACCAGAGAGGGCCAGAGGACAAGCATGGCATAGTACAGCAAAGCCTCAGCTGGTCAGCTCCACAGTGGTGAGAAGGGCTTTGGTGTGTGCTCAGTGGGTAACAAGAGCTGCTGATGACTTTTCCCGTGTTGTAAGGCATTACAAATTGAAGACTGAGGACCTTTCCAAGTGTTTAATTTGGTTGAGATGTGTACTTGGGATAAGACTGACAAATAGATACTCTAGAGGATTTTTTGACCAGTATGACCAGTTTCCTTACAGCTGTAATATCCAGCTTATATAATTTCTTTCATAAATACATCAGCTTCATTCTGTCACTGCTTGGTTACCTTCTGAAGGCTTCTCCAGGAATTTAGCCCTCTGGTACATGGAAACGTTCTTCTCAACCAGGTTGGTTTGTTGTCTTTTTTATATGTCTTAACTGTGCTGCATTATACTTATGTGAACAACTTCCTTTGCCTTAAAGAGGTCTCCATCCACCATGATATACCATATTCACTTCCCTGATCACAAGAATACCTCTCCCCACCAATACCAGCACTCCGTCTCTGCTGTCCCTCCTCCTGTCTTCATCCATTGCTATATCTCTTTCTACAAGGTTTTCCTTTTCCTGCACTCCCATTCTCCAGGAAGTGGAGGTCATTTATCAAAAGAAGTCCTCTTTCCCTGAAATCATTCCCTTGGAGAAGCACACCCGTTGGGTTGCCACATGCCATGAATCTTTGAAACAGATGAAAAGTCTAGGGCCAGGGATGTGGGTGATAGGAGTGTGAAGGTGTCTGTGGAAAGGCAGGCTCCCCGCTCCACAGACTGCAGCAGTGCAACACATTGAAGACTAGCTGCAGAACAAGAAAATAAAAATCACTCAACTTGTAAAATGCAGCCCCTCAGAGGGAGGTGATGGTGGCAAGTGCAGTTCAGCATCAGAGGCACAGGTAGCAGAGCACAGGCTTTCCATCATCAGGTCATTTTGATGCCCTTTGCCATCTGTTTCTATGGAGACTGCATATTCTGCCTGAAATATCTCCTGACTACAGGTAGAAACGTCAAAAAAAACAACTCTGACCCACAAGGAACGAGGACCGATCACCTTCTCATCAAGGACAAATTGTTTAGGAATTTCCTATTTTCTGCTCTCTGTTTACTGACACTTCTGGTGGCTATGTCTTCTTTTTAATATACACAATGACTATAACATTATTCATCATACCTCTGCATCCTCCCATGATGTCTAGCACTGCTTATATATCCCACAAAAGACCTATGTCACAGATTTAACATCAAGAGTTCTTGTAACTACCGCTGTGTATAAATCATACCTGATACTCACAGCAAAGTTCTCCTTTCTCTTTGTAGCAGTATAATATTTTTTGTTAGGAATTGTAAATCTAGATGACATAGGGCCTTGATCTCCCATTCTACTTGTGTTCTTATACCATTAATGCTCTTACTTTTATTGGATATGCCAGAGTTCTCTTTTGGTATTTTTTATTAAGGTTGATTCGGTATTTGCTGGGCAAGAGACAGCTTGATTTTACAACATATTCCAAGGATAGCCAGAACTTTTGAACCTGTACTGTGTACTCAAATCCTCACCTGGCAGACAACTATATAGTCATCTTCTGTTCTGCTTTCCTACATCTTCCCAAATGAGGATACCAATCATTCTGCTCTCAGCTTTTGAATATTCAGCACTCCCCCAAAATCCTGGGATTTCCTATTTTCAAATGTTCACCTGCACATTTACAGGGAGGCACAGATGCTGCTGACAAGTAAGTTCTTGAAGCTAACAATGCAGCTAAGTTGTTCCACACAAAATGAGATTGCCACATTCCAGTTAGCACACGGTAGCTCACTTCCACCTGAGATAGCATCTTCCAACTCCTTGTGCTTGCCCACTGATTTCCATGTGTGTGGATTTGGAAGCTGTGGCTGTCCTCAGTTTGAGACATTAATACTGAAATCTGTGCACTCCAGAGAAAATACACACTGCTGATAAGAGGACAGTATTAAATAATTTCTTTGCTAAAAACCAAACGAAAACAAACCAAACAACAACAACCAAACAAAAAACCAACCCCAAAACCAAAACCAAAAGCCAAACCCGTCTCACATTTGTTTAAATTCTATTTGGTGGAATGCATAGCTATGATGTATTACCGCTATTGTGACTGTGAAAATATAAACTGTCACCCAGCTGCTCTTTTAGCAGAGACATCTCATAGCATTTTGACAACATAAGCAGCAACTTAGCACCTGCCAAGTCACAGCATCAATCTCAGTGTGATTAGCATCACCTATTTTAAATAATCAATTGGGGGCTCCATACAATTTTGCAGGCAATTTTCAGCTCAATTACTCTTTAGCAAAGGTCCAAGGAATGGTGAGAGCACATGTGAAAACGTGTTTCCATTGGTTTTGAGTGGCAGAGATCCTTCTCTCAAACATCTCTTCTGAGGTCTGTGTTTAATTCAAACTTCCTGGTGGGCAATGGGTAATTTTGTTGCACACCACGGCAACCCAAGCAACCTGAGTGGATGATAAAGGTCAGTCTGGAGGGCACTATGATAGCCCAAGCATATGAGCTATTGAAAGGACAGCACCCTAGTCCTCTTCAATGTATTGCTATTTCTTGCTGATCTCTTGATAGAGTCTCTCCTTCACTGCTGCAGAAGGAAGGTGTATTTTCCAATACGCTGAATAGCAGCCAGTTCATTCAACAGAGGATCTGCCTAAGCCAAAGGGCAGTTTCATCTCCTTTCCAGAGGCTTGAGTTCTCCTCAACATACAGAAAGATAAGATTTTTTTTTCAGACAGTGGAGATCACACACTATTTCTTGGGGCAGTCGTTTCACTGCAGGGTTCTGGAGACAGGCTGAGAGCACTGTGCAGGGAAGGAATAAAGAAGCCAGGTCTATAGCCTCTGGTCTGACACTCCATAACGCAGGAAATTAAACTAGTGTCTTCTCTCCCCAGAAATAAAACTGTTGGGCCAAAATATGTAAGACTGCTGAAATCTAAAAACAATTCCTAGACTTTGATGTCTGCATTATCAAAAGGAAATTCTGGTTTTGTAAGCCTTCACTGCCCAATAAAGCTCTCAATAGACAGTATTTTTTAATTCATATTAAAGGTAGAAGTATAGGATAAGGTGAATATTCAGAATAAACAGCAAGCTAGAAATGGTATTCATTTCAACTCTGTTCATTTTCTCCCAAAAGGAAAAAATTAATGCCTGCCTTATATTTATGTCACTAGGACTGCATTAACCTTGGCTCTCTTTCTGTTTCCAAGGGAAAATGGATGTCTAAATCTTAGATATATGTCTTGCCTTCTGCATTCTGAATGTTTCATAAAGGGCCCAGTTCTATCTCCGTCTAACAAAATCTTCACTGCTTCTGATTTATCATGATTTTTCTTTTAGTTGGAGAAGTTGCCAAAGTCAATTATTATTTGTAGGATATTCGAAAGAATTGATCCAGGTGTGTAACAAGTATGAAAATGTGACATGACTGTAAAACAAGATGCATTGCCTGAATTGCTGAACTTCTCCTCAGATCTATTCAACCTTTGATGATGACTGAATGTAACAGGCTTTTCTGTCTAATTTTCCAAATGGAAAAGGGAAATATTTTGATATTTATTAAGGTATAAAAACTGTGGTTTAAATGTGATTGTTTAAAAAATCTTAGCCCAGAATTACACAAACTATTACTAATATAGCCTGTCCTCCTCAAAACAATTCTTTTTTTCAAGTGGACTGCATCTGGATTTGCAGAGCGAATATGAAATTCTGTATCATTCACCAATGTATGGTCTAGGCTAGGTCTTTTTTGAGGGATAAATCTGATGTGGTTAGGTTAAAACAGGTAAAGTACTTTTTTTTCTTAATCATAGTCATAATTTTGCAAATATATTCACATTGATTAAACAGCTGTGTTTAAAAGTCCAATGCTGCTTATTTGCATTTTTCTCCAGTTTTACAAATAGAAAAATTAAAGTTTCCTTCAGGTCAAGATGTGAAATGGTTTTCTGTGTGCCACTTTGTACTCAAACTATAATGTAAAGACCAGGAATTCTGAAATAAAATAAAATAAAATAAAATATTAAATTAAATTATTTTTTTTTTGTTTAAATCATCAAGGTAGGACTTGCTTTGTCATATTTCATCGTAATATTGATTACAAGACAGAAAATATTTTGTAAGCTTTATGGAAGGTTTTAAGTATTTGTTTATGCTTTTGGTTTTTGGTCAATGGTAATTCTTCATTACACAGGTTGATAGGATTTCAGAAATTGCTCAGAAAGCAAAAATACTATTTTATAAATGAAAATTCAGAATCTTTGCCTTCTCACATCTAACTTGTATGCAGGAGGTGTATTTCACTGCTTCATGAGGATTTGGTCCCCTGGGTGCTGGGTGATGTTTCTTGCCAGTGGAGAAGAAGCTGCCAAGGCCCTTTGGGAAGAAGTAAACTCTGCAACATTCAGAATCCACTAAGAGCTGGAAGGCAGCAGTCTGCAGGTAAGCAATGGGCTTAATTCCTTTTTAAGCTTTAATGAAGTAAAGAGAGACAAAAGCATTAAAAGTCCCTGGGGAAAAAAAAATTCTCTTTTGGAAAAAACATAATTTTCAGGTTTTTTCTTCTCACTGTTCCTTCAGCATCAAAAGAAATTGTCATGCATTACTTTAATGCCCCTTTTTTACTGCTTGAAGGTTGTTCCTATCTTCCTGGCAAGATGCTAATTTTCAAGATTCTTCCTGTTTTGGATATCAAGTCCTTCAATGTAGATATTTCTCCATATTTATGAGTTAATACCTTATATATTTTTAAAATCTTCTTAACATCTCTGTCATTGGATATTTTCTCAAAGCTTGTATTTTCCTGATGTTCAATATGACTATGGTTTTCTCTCCATGAGATCTGCAAAGTCACTGTGCCCAGCCATCTTAGATGCATAAGAGGTAACTGACAGCTTTGTCTCCTTAAATTTTTGTAAAGAATTCAAGGGAAGAAGTAATATGATAATTAACTTCCCTAATTTCAAGTTTCCCATTAATCTTTGCAGAAAAATGTATCTTGAATGACAGGCAAAGCTGAAAGGATACAGCTGTTAATGACTTAGGCTCTTCATCAGTGTGGAAGGGAGTTTAATACCTCACTGCTGACAAATCTCCTGTGATTCCAAAAGTCAGTTCTCTTGAGAACTTAAAAAAATTCAGAGTGGATAAGCAATCTTTAGCCAGCCCTGCTAGGAAAAAAAATGAAAAACAGAAACCAGAAAATTCAGATATTGTTCATAATTCTAAAAGTTTTTGTGGTATAAATTCATGAATTGAATCATTGTGACTAATACTATCACAGAGGTGTTCAAGTGTCTATGAGTAGGGGAGAGGAAGTTTCCAAATACAGGACAGAAGCTTTATTCTGTTTCTGCTTCAAGGATTCAATCAATCCTTTTGCAATGAACACAGATCAAACTGACCATACTATCTTCAGCAGAAGAAAGAATTCAGATCCAGCTCAGCAGGTGTTTTAAAAACAGTAATTTAGACTCACCTCTGTGAAATAAATGAACGTGATCATTCTCATTTTACAGATGGGGAAACTAAGCCACAGAGCAGCTGTAGGATTTGCTTAGTGTTGCATGCAAAGTTGAGTGCAAGCCAGGTACTTGCCTAGTAATTTGTCCTTAATAACTGGATCACACATACTTCCTCAAAGGAGTTGAATGAAAAATGCTGTCTGGACTCTTTACACAGATATATGTGCCCAGTAAGTCATACACTTGTGAAAATTCTTCTGCAGCATACGTACCTTGAAGCAATTCTGAACTCAGAGCAGATTTTATAATACAGATTTTTTTTTCATCTACAGACTTTTTAGCTTTTAAGGAAAGAATTTTCTTTTTAATAAGATCTGAACAATGAAGGTGTCTGGGAGAAAGGTGTGTGTCATTGGGAGCTCAGAGCAGGCATATATAAACCCACTTATAGTGTTTGAGGAAAAATTCCCTGCCTTCCATTGCCACACAAAACATAGAGCGTGACATGGCCATTTGTCAGACACTGTCTCCATTTGCTTTACACACCAAAGACTACCATTCGCAGCCCCTAGCCAGTCATGATGACTCTAAAATTCAGCATCTTTAAAACTGGCTATGGACTGACTGGCTCAAATGTCTCATCCCATGCAACTGTCTTCCAGCAAATATTCATATCAGAGCTGTGCTTTGAACCATGCTGCAGTCTGGCGTGTTGCACACAGATCTCTCTGCTGACTGTAACCTCTTAAGCTATTTCCAGACCTAGAATTTCCATTTCCTGAGCACAGCTATTGGGGTGGGATCAACCTGGCCGCAGTGGTGGCTGGTAATGTCTGATCCTCTTTGTTTGTGTGCAGGTCATTTTCGCCAAATTTATAACCAACAGAGGAAGTAGGAAGTTCTAGGTTGCAACTAATCTTATCTTAAAGACAATGAAAGACAATTATCCTAAGTCAATTAAAATAGGTCAAATGAATCACACAATAAGGTGCTCCTACTTCTCTCTGTTTGCAATTCAGGAAGCTGAGTGTGCACGGCTCAGTTTTGTCAGGTGAGAAGGACCCTGGCCTTGGCAGCTTTGATGAATTACGGCCATCATTCTTTGCAGGAATTAGGCTTCCAAAATGTTTTTTATTCCTGACAAAAACCATAAAGTCCTGATAAGCAGCTGCTCCTTTCCCTCTCTCATGTGGAGTATTGCCAGACTAGCTCTTGGAAATCTGTAACTCCCTCCTGTGCCAACCACTAATGGCAGTCACTACCCCAGTGACACATTTCTGAATGCATATTCTTTTTATCCTCTCCCAGCAGGACAATTTCTTTGCACTTTCATCTGAAGAAAAGCGAGATAAGGAGTGAGTCAGAAAGATGAGGACAGGAGCATATAGAAAAAAGGATTGATAGATAGATAAGAATCATCTGGCAAGCACTCAACTTAAGCAAGGCTGGTACAACTTTAGTGGGATGCATTTTGAGGAACTCACAAGCAGTCACATTGGTGTGTAGCACACAACATCGAGGCAATGACAAACCCTAAGCATGCTTTCCTGGCTAAAGTAGTTGACACATCTTTCATTTCCATGATAGTGCCATTGCATTCGTTATGGTGGTTCCCATTAAAGATGGCTTGTCATGTCATTTTTCTAAGTTCTCTAAGTTTAGGATAAGTATTGTTTTCGCACTTGACCAATTTCAGGCATCTTTCTGATTAGAGCTGGCAAGAAAGCAAAGTTGCCAATCTGCAGGGAATTCTATTTTAAAAAGAATGTAAGGGCTTTTGATCTCAAACAAGCCAAAGTCCTTCTCCTTTCCTACTGTTTCTTACAAAAACAGCGATTCTGAGAAAGTGTGATTTGAGAAACACTGAAACCGTGGTGTTACCTGAAAGAGAGATGCTCTCTGGACTTCAAAGACTCCAAGCTCTGCCTGGCAGCTTGCTCTGGGACCACTGACCTCAGGAGCCTGTCACAGCACCTCCAGGCTCTCTCTTTTTGGCTCTGCAATGTGCCATAGGAAGATCTCACAGCTGGAGTGTTCAGACCCTTCAACAGTGACCAGACAAAGTTGTTGCTGAATGACCCTTAACTGTGCTTAAGTAACAGCTTAATAAGCTGCTGCTAGGGAAGTTGTTTTAATGATATATCTGTTTTGCCCACAGAAGTCCGTAGCACCTCTAATACATGGTAAAATAGCAGAGTATCTGAAAATATGAGAAAGAAATAAAAGTACTTTGTACTTTTGGTCCAGTTTCCCTCTCTGCAATCAACAGGAGGTTTGTCATGACTTCAAAGGGAGCAGAAACAGGCACTCTGTTTGAAGTTTAGTTTGCAAGCTTCTGAAGCATGCTACAATGGCTCAAATGCAAGATGAAAATTGAAGGGTTAAAACCTTTAATTAAAAAGAAAATCAACAACTAAAAACCCCCAACTTTAAAGCCATAAAGAAAAACTTCAGCTCTAAAGAATATGATCTCAAAACTCTTCAGGGATAAATTATTGTAATTCTTAGCCTTGCGCCAACCAGCAGTCACTTCCACTGGAGAGAAAAATAGAAAGCAAAACAAAAGAAAGGAATTTTCAGCTTGATTGTGTTGATTCATTGTCATTTAACAATGAAAAGAGAGAGGAAGGAAAGGGAAAAAAGAAGCTGCCTGGCTGCTATAAGGCTAGCTTCTATAAGACTTTGTCTTCTTTAGATCAGTGCAAAGAAAGCAGAGACTTGAAGTGCCCTGGTGAGGCTTCCTCTGAAATAAACAAGTGTCCCTGCAGAGAGAGAGTGAGTGAATTTCTTCTTGCTTTTCATTATCACAGTTCCATCAAAGATGAATAGAGAGGAAAGGAGTGGTGCTCCAGCACGCTGTCCTGTGAGTCTCTAGTCCTCAGCAGCAGTGTTTAACGCTAGATTGCCCTGCTGGTACGGGCTCTCCTGCTCTGTGCTTGGGCTAGGCTTATGGCTAAGGGAGTGCTGAGTGACTCCTTCAAGATTTTCCTTCTCTGTTGTGCCCAGTGAAAAAAGGATCCAGCAGAAAAGTGTGGCCTGAGCAAGAGATCTGACAACTGACAAGCATTTGAAAGATTTTAAAAGATTTGCACTGTTATTGTCTTCTTAGAGGTTGCTGTGTGGATTTTACATAGAGAAAGACAAAAAATTTGATCGGGATAAATGATTGATTTTACTGAGATACTTGCAAGCATTGCCTTTGACAGATATCATAGAAGGTGTCTCATCTGAAGGGTAAATCTGTTCATGATAACTACAAGAGAGATGATCAATAGCAGCCAAGGTGATAAAACAATTATTGTAATAATTTCCATATCCTTTGTGTTTATTTAAAGGCACATTTAATCATTTTGTAAATTATTGGTGTGTCTGAGATAATAAATACTATATAAAGATGAATAAGGGGACAATGAGGATATATTTGTCAGCCTACAAAACATACAGCAGTCAGCATTTAGTTAATCAATAAAAAACACTGCTATGATGAATCTGAAAATATGCTCCTACAAATCATTTTTCACCATTCTTGAGAAATGTGTCACAGCTTCCAACATTCCCACTTGTTAGGATGTGACAGATGAAGTATCGCTGCATGATTAGTGATAGGGGAGAGCAATGGTTAAGTTAAATAAAGTCTGAAGCACATTTCCTGACTCAAACTCAATCACCGTGTCTGAGAAAGACTGAGGACGTATGAGACACCCATCTCCTCTCATTGCCTGTCACATCATCCTTCAATGAACCAGTCTCCACCTGCCTTCCACAATTCCATCGTCTACTTAAAGAACTGATTCTCCTGCAATTACTTTTCTTCTTTTTGGGGGGGCAGGAGGGAGGCATGATGACTCTCAGGAAATACCTCTGCTGGATCTCCCCCCCCCCCCCCAATCAGCGTGGATTACATGTCCTGCAGGAGACTGAAACAAAATTCTCCTGAAACTGCAAGACCCAGCTGCACCCGGAACATGTTTTTGTTGACAAAAGAAGAGGTAGAGTGGCTGTGCCTTTGTGCACGTAGTGTCTGCAACCACAGCTTTCCAAGCTTGTAAATCTGTGTTCGCTCCCAGGATGTGCTAAACAGCAGCCCACTATGGATGGAGGTTTTCAGAGGTATCTGCTGACAAGCTGTTGAGAAGCAAAAGGGAGACACATAATGAATTTGCCATAGAAGACCAACAAGTACACTTGCTGAATGGATATCTTACCAGCAGACAGATGCATTGAGAAAATGCAAGACAAGGGAAGACCTGAGATAAACCTCAGGCAAGAAGTAAGGGTAGGGGTATATCTGCTTGCATTTATTTTTCACTGCTGCAGTATATGACACAGCAAAAAAAATAGTTCGACCAATAACGGCATCCATAATGTTATTATTTTAAGTTAATAAAAGAAAAATTATGTCCTTTTTACTACTCTTCTTCTGAAAAGATCGTTATCTTCCTTCCACATCATTAAGAAAAAATTTCCAGCTCTCAAAGAATTCACTACTAGACTAATTTTAAATAATTACTTCCATTTCTCATTCACTACCATCTTGTGGACTATGCCTGAGATTTTTTCAGCTTCCCTTTGGAAATTAGTTCAGCTCTCTTTAGGCACCTTTGAGAATATGAGAGCAGAAACAGAAGGTAAGATTATTCTAGAAAATTTTTAGTTTATAAAGACAGGAGAGATAATGTTTTAATAAGGAATAGAAGTATTATACTATGAAGAGAAGAAAAAATGAAGTGTTTCCAGGGGCGGGGGGGGGGGAAACAAACCAAACCAAAAAAAACCCAACCAAAACCTTAAAAAAAAAGAAACAACCAACAAAAAAAAGGAAAATGCGGAAAAAATTGTAAAATTGTGCAAGTCCTGTGTTTCTCTCCCTTTCAAATTTGATGAACATTTTCAAACGTCGTGGAGGTACACCTAGTTCTGGAAGTAGCTCCCAGCACACAAACACATTTTAAATGATATAACTGGCAAAGAGTGATCATATCTCATATGATTAAGAGCACCTGCATCTGATCCTAAGGATTTATAGTAATAAGAGTAGGTTTAAAGAGCTAGTATTTGGAGGTACATAAATAAGTAAACCTCAGAGCTACAGGTGCAGAGAGTCATCTGAAGTGTTGGGAGTACACCGTGTGGATTTAGCTGTTTACTTTGGACCTGCTCTTCTGTATTTTTGATCAGTAAATCTAATCCCACCCTTTTCTAGAGCACTTTATTGCTCTCTGGGTCAGAGTAATAAATTTATAACTGCTTCTACCTTGTAGTCAGACCAGTAAATTTATAATTGCTTTTATGGTGCTCCACTACAGCCATCTCCTGGTTTCTGCTGGTTTAATGAACTTCTTTGACTTAGTGCCATAAAACGTATGGCTTTTCTGGCAATCAATACATAGGTTTCTCTTTTCAGAATAATGTAACCACAGAATTAAAGTTATTGTCACAGTACTATTAGTGTTATTTGACTTTTAAAAACTCATCTGGGAAAAAGACGAACAGTTCTTGGCAGAAATATTCAGTATTTTCAGGTATTTGGATGTCTATCTGACCAAAAAAACCCAAAACACTTAAGCACATTTTAATGAATCAAAATTAGTCATATTAATGACTGTCACAAATGGTGACCTGAGCAGGGCAATGTCTGGACACAATTTCTCCCAAATTAAAAACTTTGCTTTGTACATTGTTGGCTTTAGAGTGGTCTTTTATACAGCTGATATCCTATTCCAGTAGGATTACCATAAATAACATTTTGTTTTACGGAGTATAAAGATTATCTTTTTTTTGTTTGTTTTGCCTGCCAGGGCTGAAGCTTTTCTACACTTAACTCTCATCTCCTATAATATTAGGAATTTTCCTCTGTCAGAATGACAATGTCTGGTTTTGATGTCAAACTATCTTTTATCAATTTCCATAAGCATTCAAGTTACTGTCTTCAAATATTACTGTCCTCCACCTGAGCTTGCAAAAGGCAATAGAAACTGATAAGACTGATCAGAAATAGTGCATATGATGGGATTGTGCTTTCATATCCTACACAGTAACACAAAAGTCAGACTGCCTGGTTTTTTGCTCATTCATCCCTTTCAGATTTCTAATTCTCAAGTGCTCCTTCCATTTCTGCACAGTCTTACAACATATTCTTTACTCTCCACCATGAATAGGCCATCAGCAAATTTTGTCTTTCCTGGATTTAGGAAAACTTCTACATTATATTACATCTCTCTTAATGTATTATAACAAATAAATCATATACACCATCATGTCAAAAATCCCTTCTGTTGTTTCAGAGTTGTAGGCAGTTCATTCCTACTTGACTTCAATTTGCTTCTACTTTTTTTACCAGTTGAAATTAATGAAGCATACACCTCTTTCTGGCCACCCCCTCCCACCTTAAAGTATTTAATTTTATTTCTTTTCTCCTTGTTTTAACATAATAAGCTTAATCTCTCGCCCTTCAAGACAATAGATCTCACAATCTCTCGGGTCTCACTTGAAAACAAAATGGCATTCACCTTCTTCTCTAGCACAGCAGTCTGACAGGGACAGAGATATTCAGCTTTCGTTTCTTACAATCCATTGAAATGAGTAAGTTCATGCAACATAATGCAATCTCACTGCAAAGCTATCAGGATGGAGCAGCATCCTGTTTTTACTAGCTAACTCTTTTTCTGAAGGGGGTTGAACTTCTTCCAATAAACATTTAAGAGGGCCTTATATTAAAGTAAAATATTTTTTGGTCACATCTTTCCAAGAAAATGAAAACATGAAAATTGAATTTGTCATCTCACTCTCTTGTGTTATATTTTTTCAGTAAAGTACTAAAGAAACAGGCAAATAAGGAGGAGGGCAGAAATCAGTGTTGAAAACAAAACAGCTTCTGTAAAATCACAACTGAAATCTTTTGGCTGTATAAGGAATCATTTTTCAGTCCTGTGGGATAAAAGAGCTGAATATTCACAACCATCTTCCTCTATTTTTTTACTAGTTCTAAGAGATTTCTCTGGACCTTTGTCAATAAAGAGGCATGCTTTGTAATCCACTATATTAGTTCATTCTTTTTTGCGTATAAGCAGTTTCATTTATAAGGTGTATCCCTCAGACTTTCTAAATGCAAATCAGATTTATTATATAAGAAAAACTCATGCTGCAGTCAAAATGGCCTGAAAGACAGGCCAGGTACTATTATAAAGTTACTCCATTTTCACTGGAAATGCGTGGAAAGTCAAGAATAGATTTCATCAAAGAAATCAGCCCATGCCTAGGTCTGTGACAAATATATATACTTCCCCTTTTGAAAAACTTTTTCAACTAAATGGCATGTGACATTGGTAAGATTTAAAAGAAAACATAGCAAAGACAAATGAAACTGGCAATTGCAAAGCACTTGTGTGCCCTGAAAAGTGCAGAAGGGCACTGAGTTCCCCAACTCAGCTGCTGACCTGGAAGGAGAGTAATGCTGTCAGTGAGATCTGCTGCCTAAACCATAAGTTGTCCTGAGAAGTAGGGTGAATTAGCCCATGGTCATCACTCTGCTACCTCCTCAGCCCCTGGGACTGGTGCTGGCACCTGAAGAGCATTGTTCTGCACAGTGTAAATGCAGTACTTGGCTTGCAGCTGGCTTGGAAATGCTAACACAAGGCTTTGGTGGCCTAAATAGTTATGTGCTAGCCTCCCTCTAGAGTTGTCTACCTTTTGAAGTATTATTCTGTCATAATATATGTTCAGTCATATGTTCTCAGAACCTTGATGCAATGCCAAAACTCTAATACGTCCTAGTTCACTCGAAATTATATGTGTGTTCCTGATTCTTAACCCACCATTCAGCAAAGGTATCACGTTAAAAATGGATGTTAAAATAGGACACAGGTCAAAAAGCAGAGATTTTATAGCTCAGTGGAAATACTTCAACCAACTTTGTGTTACTTCTCACAAATATGCATATCTTGGTAATATTCATAACTTTTCTCAAGTTTTATGTTTTGTCTAAGAAGGAAAATGCTACAGTATTTGTGTTTGGAAATCTGAGAATATATCTGACACAGGGAGCAGCAGCTCCAGCCCACCCAGATGCTTCTTACTCTTCTGATGTAATGACATCAAGAGGAAACACAGTGCTTTTTCTTTTCTTTCTAGTCACCTGCACATTTTTCACACAACTAAAGTGCTTTGTGCCTACTCCAACTAGCATGGCATAAAACAGAGTACAAGTCATAGAGATGGATTTATTTAAAGGCTCTGAGCCTGAAAGTTATGATCGTTCTTGTCTGTTTTGAAAACACTATTTTCCAGGAAAGACAGAGAATGTTCCATTCTTATGATAAAGACAGGAGTCAAGAGGAATATCTGCTTCCATCCTCTGAGCCTTCCATATCTGATGAAGAAGCATGAGCCACAGAGTGTATGAACAAATTCAGAAAGATAAACTATTCTTCACTCTTTTATAATAGACTATCCTCTGGCTTTAGCATATGGCCAGGATATCACACAGAACAACAGTTTCTTATTATAGATTAGGAACAGCACTGAGCCAACTGCAGCTCCAAATCCATCTGCCCATACAAAAATAGTTTCTCACTGGGATCTTCCTTCTAATGCTAAATTATTTCTGCCCACAAACCCCTTCTTCCCAAATTATTTAGGAAACAATGCACTTAAAACAAACAAACAAACAAAAACTCCAAACAATTAAAAGGGACAGAGAGCTCCCCCTACCCAGTGTCCCTACAGTGTCCTGGCATTAAGCACAAGACTCACAGTCTTCCCAGATCCTGTAGGTATAACTTTATAATGTGTATCACCATTGTGTTGATTCAGTATTCTGTGAATATCCATATGCAGTCTTTCTCCTGCAATCAGATTTGTCAGAGCAGACTGTAGTATCTATGCAGAGATCCTCTGTAGTCTGCGCATTCTTCACCACTGCAAAGATCTGTGTTCTTCCCTAGATCTGCATCCACTGGGCCATTTCCTAGATTTCTATGACTCCCTAAACAAGATTTCTTTTTTTAAGGAAAAAGAAACAACCAAACTTTGTGCTAGCATTTGGGGTGTTTTTGGTGCTGTTTTTTTTCCCCATTCTGCTTCTTGCTTCTGTGTATTTTACTGTCTGTTATTTTTCCCAGCTTCCCTGTTATTCTTCCAAGTCAGTTTATTTTCCTACTCAAATTTCTTTTTTTAATGCTAATTAAAAAATAAATCCACCATCTTTTTGATCTTGTTTAATGCTTATCAGCTAAAAACTAACTACATTTGCTTCCAACAAAAACAGGACTGCTTCTGCAATTTGTCCTCAATTGAAATGTTCCTCCCCCAGACTGCCTGATGAAAATACTACCCATAGTTGAAAAAGGGGGTGAGGGTGTGGGATTATGTAGTTTAACATGAATGCTTTCTCTGTTGCATTTTGAATTCAACACTGCAGATCAGGCACTGTGCTGCAGCACGATTACCAAAACTCACAGGAGCCCATCTCTCACCTCCCTTGTCTTAGCTGTGTACTGGCGTAACTTCACGCACGTCCATGAGGTTACACCGATAAAAAATTGGGATGACAGATTGGAGAATCAAATCTATATTAACTCTATTTTTGTAAAGCCAAATCTTTTTCTAACTCAGTTCAAAGCATTCAGAATTGCTTCTAGCTCTTCTTCTGAATTATTCTCTTTAATTTAGAGCCTGCCGCTGAAGTACCAGAAGCAGGATACAGCTAAGCCACTTCTGTGCTCCTGTAGCATTTTAGTGAAATGTCTGTAGTACATCACTCCCAGCATGGAGAAAAGCTTTTTGGATAAACAGAAACAGAGCTGTAGAAGCTGAAGTGGCTGTATGAATGTTCTTACCCATAGCTAAGGAACTAGTGGGAAATTGAGGTGGAAATCAAACACTATATTAACAGGTTAACAGCCCATGGAAATCACAGCTGATCATCATCCATTTACTCAGGAACAGCTTTTTAAAAATGCCTGGACTTTCAAAAAAGTAGTTAGAGATGAATCAGAAGCTCAGAGTGCTTTTTGGTAATTATATCATTGTCTAGACACACATTACAGATACATAAAAGAAGGACGTGATTTATGTTTTCCATTAGCTGTTGAAATGATTCTTGGTCATTGACAGGAAAACTTGTGAGTAAGTAAGTTAAGTTGCTGCAGACTGTATCTCACTGTAATAGTGACTTACTTAAGGTTTAATTCTCCTGCTATGTCAGAAGCCAAAATAAAATCTCAAAGCTGATCATGCTGACATTCCTTCACGTAGAAGGCGGTTCCTGGACATCAAAGTGGTAGTGGTAGTGGCTGTGCCTTATATTGCTCATCTCAAAAAAGATTTGACTTTAGGAAGAAACCTGGAAGATGGAGAGTTTGATCTGTGTTCTCACCTACTGAATACACTCGGGCCTTTCTGACTGCAGCCACAACGTCTGCAGTCTTTTTCAGCTGTGGATAGTTTCACTAACACAAAACCAGTCAACTTTGGTATAGCCAACATAATCCCATTAGAACCTTTTGGCTTTTCTTTTCATTTCTTTCTTCTGCCTACCCCCACCCCCATTTTTCTTTCTTTGTCTAGGGCTCTTAACTAATAACAAGCTTTGAAAATGACATTTTGCTGAAAAATTCTAACTGAAAGAATGATTACATTTTCTCCATGTTGGGAACACATCCTGAGACATTTGACACGGCATCATGCAAAGCGCAAGACAACGAATGCTGTAGAGGACTTTCCATCTTCTCTGGGATAGTTCTTCTCCAGTCAGATTGAATGTGTTGGTCTCAGACTTTGTTGCATTGGCCTAAGTAATTAGCAGACATTGGGCAAAGAAATGGCCTCTCTCAGATTGGAAGACATTTTTCTCTGGCTCCTACACCTCTCTGTAAGGACTTCAAAGTAGAGTGTCTGTGGTGATTATCTAGATCAAAACTATACTTCCACACCTCAAAAAAAGGGTAGCAAACAAAAATATCCAGGCCTCACCATTTCCCATCAAAACAGCTAAAAACATCGTCATTTTAGCCTCACTTTCCAAAGAAATGAGGATAAACAATCATGTTGCCTGTATGCTCTATGTTACACAGAGAATCACAGAATCACAGAACGTTAGGAGTTGGAAGGGACCTTGAAAGATCATCCAGTCCAACCCCACTGCCAGAGCAGGATCACCTAGACTACATCACACAGGAACGTGTCCAGGCGGGTTTTGAATGTCTCCACAGAAGGAGACTCCACAACCTCTCTGGGCAGCCTGTTCCAGTGCTCTGTAACCCTCACAGTAAAGAAGTTTTTCCTCATGTTCACATGGAACCTCTTGTGCTCCAGCTTGTTCCCATTTCCCCTTGTCCTTTCATTGGACATCAGAGAGAAGAGCCTGGCTCCTTCCTCCTGACACTCGCCCTTTACAAATTTATAAACATGAATGAGGTCACCCCTCAGTCTTCTCTTCTCCAAGCTAAAGAGACCCAGCTCCCTCAGCTGCTTCTCATAAGGGAGATCCATCCTTTCCCCTAGTAACTATTCACTGTAGTTACCTAAAGAAAACTAATGTAGGCGAAAAGGTCACAGAGATATTTTATTCCTACGAATGTGAGAAAATAGGCAGTCCTTAGATTTGTGTGGGTGATGCTCAGTGCGTCAGTATTGACATATACATTACCCATTTTATTTACTGTAAGGATTTATATAACATAAAGAGTAGATTGGAGAAATTTGCCATTGAGAACCTGTAAAACCAGCTGAAAATGTACTTAGATATGTATATGCATGGCAAATACCAGGTTTAACTCAAGAACAAGGGTACGTTCTGAGTTTGACGGATGTAGCAAGGAATAGATGTGGATATCTGGCATGCAGATGGTTAGCTGTATTGCCACTGGATTCAGCTGGGAGCTTTGGGGAGGCTTTAGTCCCATGACTTATGGAGTGCTGTAGTGTGAGTTTTAAAAGAGAGGTCGAGGAGCCATAAACTTAGGGAAAACAGGGTAAACCAAAGAGAAAACAGGTTAATGTTCTCACCTCAAAACTTGTTGACATGGACCCTCCTATATTTCACCAAATCACAGAACAGTTGAGGTAGGAAGGGACCTCTGTAGGTCATCTGGTCCAGCCCCCTGCTCAAGCAGAGCACCTAGAGGAGGCTGTCCAGAACCATGTCCAGGCAGGTTTTGAATATCTTCAAAGATGGAGGCTCCACAAGCTGTCTGGGCAACCTGTTCCCATGGGTGAACTAGAGAGTTACTTCTTAGACTATATATAGATTTTGAAAAATATATCCAAGTTTTCTTCACAAGGATGACATAAGGCAGCTTGTGGCTTTTTTGTCAGTAATTCAGAGTACACAGAAACATACTCTACAAAGCTTGGCTGGCAATATTGTACTCATTTTGACAAACTTTTCAGTGTTTACTATCAAATTCTCTCAATAATATACCTTTTGTTACATATCTAGCCAACTACTAATTTTTTAGACACTCATCTTTCTCCTTTGTGATTATATGCATGAGCTCTTGCCTTCATGTTCCTTCTTTTGGTGGAACTTTTCAGCGTGAGGCAGCTCACCCTTTGCCTCACCGGCTGCTGTGTTGGGGCTGTGTGAGGGGAGCCCTCCACTCCAGCATCTTCCCAGCCTGACTCCAGATCTGTTTCATGTTTTTCTTCCTCTTTGTGTCTCCAAACATTCATAACACCTCTTACTCCTGAGGCTATCTACATGTTCTGGTTGCTTGGAAACCATTTTTGAATGGCTACAGAGAATTTAGGAAGACTTGTCTTCAATAATTCTCCCACCTGCTTTCTCATAGTGGAGTACTGTTTTAAGTACTGCAAGTAATTCCTTTTAACTTCAATTCTCATTGTCTTTAATGTGGTTCTTAGGTTGTACTCTGTTCTTGCAAACACCACATTTACTTAGTTGGGTTTTTTTTGCTTTTCTTTCATCTTTATCCTACAATGTAACTTTTAGTGCCACAATTCTGCGATGTCCTTCTAATGCAATGCAACTGAAAAAGCCATCACAGCCAGAGAACCGTGGAAGCAGGCTTTGTCTGGAGGTACAGTGCAAAATCACACAGAGGCTCTACTCCCGAAAATGTCAGAAGAGCATAAATAAGACCTTCTCCCTTCATCTGTGCTGACTTGATTCTGCTGTTGAATGAGGAGGAACTACAGAGCCCTCCTCAGCGCTCCTGCTGCTGGGAAACAAGCAGCATGATGAGGTTGTACCTGATTAACACTTGGCTGTAGAATGAACAAAGGCTAAAATAAGTAGCAGAACCAATCTGAGAGCCAAAATGAGGGCAGAGGGAAGGCTCTTTGTGCTCCCAGTGATTTAACTGGTCAAAGTATAATGCACCAATAGCTTCCTAGCTACCCTTTGCTTTTTATGAATCACAGAATCACAGAATCTCAGGAGTTGGAAGGGACCTCGAAAGATCATGTAGTCCAACTCCCCTGCCAGAGCAGGATCACCTAAACTAGGTCACACAGGAACATGTCCAGGTTGCCCTTGAATGTCTCCAGAGAAGGAGACTCCACAATCTCTCTGGACAGCCTGTTCCAGTGCTCTGTAACCCTCACAGGAAAAAAGTTTTTCCTCATGTTCTCATGGAACCTCCTATGTTCCAGCTTGCACCCATTGCCCCTTGTCCTGTCATTGGACATCAGAGAGAAGAGCCTGGCTCCTTCCTCCTGAACACCAGATGTTTTCTGGGTATTGATTATCAGTATTCTGATGTGGAGTAACCATATGTCCAGTATGAGAGCTCGTAATAGACCTTATTAAATCCATGGACAGAGTTAATTTTTTCAAAAGGAGAACATGGTTATTTCACTCTGGACTGACATTTCCTATAATTCCCTGAGTCAAATATAAAATTCTTAATATTCTTTTACTCTACTAGTAGGTTTCTGAGCCTTAAGGGTATTCTAGTTGATTGTCTAATTTTTTTTTTTAAAGAATCAAATAATTCACTGCAGATGGCCAGTCGGCCATTTCCATTGAACTAACATGCCTTAGGTAACTTGGATCACAAATAAACTGATTGATAGCTGAGCAGATAACTGCTCAATTGAAATGGCTGTTGAAATGTTCTTGGTTAAGACCAAGATTAATGACTATCACTGACTGTTGAAGGATTGCCATATTCATTTGTTACTTGCGCTCCTTCCTTATCATCCTACCCTGAGTCTGACCTTTCCCTGTATCCTGGCACAGGTATTTCCCTGACACTCCATAGTTATAGCTGCTGAAGGGTTTGCAGAACAACAGACCTGCGTGAAGGTGCCTGAAAACATCTGGTTGTGCTATGTGTTAGTGCAGCTCAGGGTTAGAACTCCCTCTCTTTAATGAACATTAGACTAGAGCAATGCAGCTAATCATTTTTCCTACAGATATACTCCAGAAAAAAAAACCACCCTGCTGTGTCAACTGAAGCTTCAAGATGCTAAGAAGTTAGCTTTAGATCACTTAAAAAAAATAGTTTGAAAAACGAAGCTGCTTGTTAGTGCTGAAACTAGAAATGTGTATGAAGCCACTCAGTATGACTACAGAAATCATATCGCTGCCTGGAGGCAGCTATGGCTTCCAGTGAAGACACAGCACAATGAACAGTCCCAAAGAGTCTCCCAAATATCACTTATGCCACCATGTTTTCCATCCTGCAAGGTGTACTCCCATAACTCACAAGAAAAACAGAGAGGATGTGACACTTCTGTCCTTTCCCTGGAAAGTCATATATGTCCTGCACTGCAGTGGAAGAGCATGAAACAGACTGGCCCTTGATACAGGAGGAATGTCCTTCACTCTGCCATCTGAATATTTAAATCTCAGAAGCTCTGAAGAGTCCTTATTTCTACCCCTCTTCTAGTGATTTTATTGTTGTATTATACCTGTATCTTGAAAGTAATGTTTTTAATGTTAGATATATATAATACAGTCAAAGTTTGCTAAGCAGCATAAATTCAGCCTTTTAAATTTGTACATCGGCACCAGTCTAGGAGTGGTGAGCTCTTCAATAGATCCGAGAAGATTCAATGTCACTGTGTCTCGTTTTGTGATCCTCTTACTTCACTTACTTTGTCCGCTAACATTTTAAAAAAGCAGCTGAATGCTTACATCTCAGTGTCCCATATGCTGGGGAAGGAGGAAGAGGGAGGGAGAACGATTTATTTAGCTGCTTTTATTCCCATGAGAACCACTAATCACGTGGGAGTAGAACAACAAGTTCTGCTAGGCACACAGAATCTGCTTATGAGACATCTCTGCATACTCTCGAGGTTTCATTAGCCTTAAGTGAATTTTTTCCACTCCTCCAGATCATTGTTATTTCAAAACCAA
>NW_010186432.1:31699-44871 GCF_000695765.1 Mesitornis unicolor | reverse complement strand
AGGGAAAGACACATCTCCTCAAGTATGCCAACTTCAAGCTCAAGCATAAAATGTACTGTATGTATTTTTTTAAACAGTTCAATGTTTAAAATATGCATCAGTTACAAGAATGGGTTTATGGCAAACTCTTTCATTCCATGCTGTAAGAAATGCTAATAATTAGTGTGATTTCTGTCATCCTCCTAAGACCCTGCCTAACTCAAAATAATTATGGAGAAAGAATTTTTCTGTATTGGCTGTCTTGCAAAAAATAACCAGTTCTGTGTTTGTTATATGATCATCTAGGGAGAGAGTAACACAATAGCTACACCCAATGGCAACTTCATTAACTGCTATTTTTCTAAAGAAAACTGCTAGGATTTTCTTACCAAGGACTTAACAGTCAAGGTCAAACAAATACTTAGGCCAATTTTAAGAGCTGCTTTTTCTTGAAGATAAATTAATTTTTAAATGGTTTCACACTGGATAAATTCCCACTTTCATAATTCAAATTTTCCTTGCAATTTATCTTTTAATGCACAACAGTGTTATTCTTTTGACTGGTTATTATCTTCTCTAAGTAGTGCACTTGGACCAGCATAAAGAATCAAGCCACATATTCTTCTCCTTACTGATTCTTCAGGTTTGATATTTCTACTTCACTGTGATGACAAAAGTAGCATTCAGATTATGAACCACAGGAGATGCTGCCATGTTATATCCTGGGCTTGGAAAAAAACCTGAAAGTGGTGCTTTAATATAGATAAGAGATGTCTCCAGTTCTGTAGAATGCCAAGTTAGCCTCTGAGGCTATAGATGCCAATAAACAAGTAAAGAAGTTGGGGGAAATATTTTTTTTACCCCGTTTTTGACTTCTGAATTTTAGTAGGACAGCCACTTTTCTCATTGAGAAGATGGAAGTTTAAAATTTAAATTTTGCTTTAAGGAGAGTGAAGAAACATCTTAAAAACTTGCTTCATTGACATTAGGATCATATCTTGAATAGAAGTACATTTGAGAGCTCTGCTACACATTTTTTCATTTAAAAATTACTTAGGCTAAGAAAAAATAAAGGGACTAAAAAGAAAATAATTTTCTGAATTTTTAGAGTCTACATTACATGGGAAATAATTTTGACATCACAAATTAAATGTCAAAATAAGAACTGAGAAATAGGAAGAAATAAAGCAATGGACTTGCAACCAATGTTTCTGGTGAAAAGTGAAGACCTTTGTTCTATGGCTTTTTTGGTTATATGTTTGGATCATGGCTGATTTAAGTTTGATGGATTATTTTTTACCTCAGAAAAAAGTGGTAAAATCTCAATTTTCAGTTAAGTTTCATTACTGGGAATTTATGGGAAGTTGCTATAAATAGTAATCATTGAAAGGTAAGAATTCACAGGTTTTCTTTTCTTTATGATACCTGAACTTGGATTTTTATAGTCTATAGATTTATTTTTCAGTCACATTCCCCAGTGGTGTAAAGGAAAAGCAATTCCTGAGCTGCAGTATGCTTTTGGAGTTACAACATACCATGAATCTCAATGGATAACTTCTTTCATCACTCAAATACACCAACTTGTTTCATCAGCTTCACCTGGATAGGGGTAGAGGGGCAGCAAAGCCTCTGCTAAAATCATACGTATTTTTTTCTTCTGAGTGTCTAGCCTTCCTCATTGCCTATGGAAATGGAACACCCTCACTAATACAAAGCATTCACTCAAGTCTGTCTTGCAGTGGATCTTTCCACATTCACGCTATTGCTTGTGTTCAAAGGCTGGTACTGCTTTTCGGTGTCACAGCTGGAAGTTCAACATAGCTGAAAATTCACTAGGTATAAAACTAAATTCCGAAGTTAATTGCTTATTAGCAAAAATGCTTTCAGTGAGATCCTTGTAGATTGTATTATCCAACCATGTGTAAGAGCCTCCCATATCACATTTCTCAATCAAAGTTCTGCTAAAACTAGTTATGTTGATTACAATTTGCTTAAAGGACAGTTAAAGGTTTCTGGGAGGATGCCAGGATACCTGTTTCTGAAATATATGCATTAAAACATCCAAAAACATCCACTAGCAAAAATGTAGCTGAAAGGTCCCAAATATAAAATGGTGTTATCAGAAATTCCTATTGGAGTATGGAAACCACGGAGCAAACAGGGTTTTAACTTGCCTGCATACAGCAAAGCATTTGTTGCATGGAAAGATCTCTGCAAAGGCATGGTTTTCCTTGAGATTTATTACCAGGATTAGCAGAAAGCTTGCCAAGGGTGTCAGCTTCTCAGAAAGTAATGCCTTCATGAGCAAAAGAAGCAACTTGATTCTGATGAGCAAAAGAAGCAACTTGATTCTGATGAGCATGTGTGTGTTTCTCATATGGGGAGCAGGTCTTGTTCACAGTGCTTGTCATTTAGCAAGCAAAATGGGAAGAAGCTCTGATGAGACTGGCTTTAGCTCTTCTGCCTTTACTTCTTTGCCCACCTCCAAGTTCATCCTAGAAAGCAAAGGCACCTTGTTTCATTTTTTTGCAAGCCGGAAGGAATTTACATATTTACAATGGAAAGGACTTCAGGATTTAGACTGTGTCCTTTCCACTGACACCTGCCCAACATATTTGAGGAGTTACTACTCCAATACTAAGACAGGCTGCTGTGCCTAGGTGGGCAATCACAAGATTTCGGGCACACTGCATGTGCTCTCCCTTGAGGCATGGCAACTCATGGGCATGGGCTGTGCTTTATAATCACATGAAGGAACAGCTCCAAAGCCTGAATATCTGGCAATTTACAGTGGGCTTTACATAGCAAGGATCACAACAAGCAGTGGCAGTGTTGGAAAGAGTATAAGAGGACAGGAGTTACACACATGGAAGATACTGAGATGGGCTTGATGTTGTGGGAAGTATTTGGGAGAACTTGAGGCACACATGTAAGAGATATTTTTTTCCCCAAAGTATAACATCGACTGACTTTGCTGTGCTCCTCATTCAAGAGTAAATTAATGTTTTCTTGGTAAAAACTGTAGAGGGTTCACATGTAGACAATTCATTCCCTTAAAAGGGTAATTAATTCACAGGTACCACTACCTCCTTCAGGCTACTTTTTAGTATTAAACTAATATTGCTGGTGCAGTCAAATAAGCAAAATAATTTCTCTGAACTGTTTTATTTTTAAGGTGGTGGTGGGGAAATCGACAAAGACATGAGTCTGCCCCACAAATCCCTGCTAGCTGTTTGGTCAGCCTCATTTCATCATTTGTGTTCGTGCCTGGCTGCTGCAGGATGTAACACCTCACTTTGTCTGGAAAGAGAGCAAGCATTCAGAACACATTACTCACAGGCTGCAGCTCCTGGCAAAGTCACCTTCCTGCCACATAACTCGCAGGTAGGGAACACTGCACAGTGTCTGCAGCTTTTGAGGGGACTCTCCAAAACCACTTGCCCTAACTCCTGCAATTTCCTATCGATATCGACAGGGCGAGAGTCTACTCAGCCATAAGTGGCTTATGAACTGTGCTCTGTAGATTTTAAGCATGAGAAGGACCATTACAGCCTTGTGATTTGAATTTGTTCCTGTCACAGAATGTGACAAAAGGCCAACTTTTCCCTATTGAGGCTACTTTCTCCCTGTACTCCTACAATCAAGGGAGAGGGAGGCTTCCGTAGATGGCTGTTGAGTGTGGACCCTTTCTGTACCTGATTAATTCAGAGTCCTCTTATAATGATAGCTCAGTAAGATTAGCCCCACAAAGCTAATAGCCTTTGCAAAGACTTCTTATGCATGCTTTGATGGCTATTACTTAGCTCAACAACTCACTGAACTGAACATTCATTTTAGAAAGACATCTGTTCTTGAATTAGAGGCACCACAGATAAGATCATCTGATGTCTCTGTCTCAGCCAGTCACCCTCACTTTGCTTTCTAATCCCCATAGAAAAATAGGACATGTAAGATATTTTGTAAAAAATAGTACCCTGAAAATCCTGGAACCTAAGAGACCACATTCAGAGGCTCATATGAGATAAGTCCACCTTAGACAATGCTGAATATACCACTGCTTTTCTCCTTTCATTATCCTTTAAATTTTATTTTCTTTTTTACCCAGTAGGAGGTTTCTTTTCTGACAGCCAGAGAATCATAATCAAGTAAAATCTCATCTTTCATTAAAAGACACAAAGAGGCTTCTAGCTTGTGTATCTCTGCAGAGATGCTCATAAACATGAACAACATGTCATAGAGTCTCATAAATGTGAAAGCAAGTTAAAAATGCCAATACACTGTTAAAATAAATCTCATGATTTGCAAGCCTTCCTAATCTTTGAGGACTTAAGGTTGACAACAGTGTAAGTAACAGCTTCTGACCTAAAATGAAAGACAAATTTTATAATTTTAATGCTGAATGACACAAAAGATAAATAAAGATGATCTGAAACCTCCATCAAAAATTTAATAAACCACATAAGCTATTCAGGAGAAAGGTGTCACGTTTGAAATATCTGCTTACTCCATAAAACAGACTTTCAGATCAGGCCTGCAAGGCAGATTGGAAAAGAGTAATGAGATGTTTCCACCATCTTCCCTGGTGAAAGGAAAGGAAAGGAGAAATATGAGACTTCATCAACATATACAGAAGCAACTCCAACCTTGCACTCTGCACATCAGCTGGAAGACAAGAATTTAAGTTTGATTCAAGTCTTCAACAAAGTCATCAAACCATTATCTACACCAAAAGCCTCCCACAGGCCAGTTCTATTTGCAGCCAGTCATTCTAGCCCCACTCCACCTGGAGCTCTAGGCTTCCTTTCTCTCAACACAAATGCTAACATTAACCCAAACCTTAGACGAACCCTGTAGACTGGCTTCTTTCAAGCCCACACTTCCACCCTGTCTCATTTTCAATCTGCCATCTCTGTGCAGACAGGATGTATTACTTTCATTAAGGAGCTGGGAAAGCAAACTACACCATGTCCAGGCTCAGCTTCATTCACAGAATCACAGAATCACAGAATCTTAAGAGTTGGAAGGGACCTCGAAAGATCATGTAGTCCAACCCCCTGCCAGAGCAGGATCACCTAGACTAGGTCACACAGGAACATGTCCAGGCGGGTTTTGAATGCCTCCACAGAAGGAGACTCCACAACCTCTCTGGGCAGCCTCGTCCAGTGCTCTGTCACCCTCACAGTAAAGAAGTTTTTCCTCGTGTTCAGGTTGAACCTCCTATGCTCCAGCTTGCCCCATCGCCCCTTGTCCTATCACTGGACATCAGAGAGAAGAGCCTGACTCTTTCCTCCTGACACTCACCCTTTACAAATTTATAAACATTAATGAGGTCACCCCTCAGTCTCCTCTTCTCCAAGCTAAAGAGATCCAGCTCCCTCAGCCACTCCTCATAAGGGAGATGCTCCACTCCCTCAATCATCTTTGTGGCTCTGTGCTGGACTCTTTCAAGCAATTCCCTGTCCTTCTTGAACTGAGGGGCCCAGAACTGGACACAATATTCCAAATGTGGTCTCACCAGGGCAGAGTAGAGGGGAAGAAGAACCTCTCTCGACCTACTAACCACACCCCTTCTGACACACCCCAGGATGCCATTGACCTTCCTGGCCACAAAGGCACATTTCTTGCTCATGGTCATCCTGCTGTCCACCAACACCCTCAGGTCCTTTTCTGCCTGGCAGCTTCCCAGCCACTCGTCCCCAAGCCTGTAGCGCTGCATAGGGTTATTGCGACCCTATGGTAAGTGCAGTCCATGATAGTCACTTGTCATATATCTGGCACTGGCCTCCTTCCTGGTACTTATACTGCCACCTTCAGTAGATCTTGTGTGTCTTTTTCAGTGTTTTTCTTGTGTGAGCTCATTCTCCAAGGTTCAAGTTCCAAGTGTATAGGACCAGCTCTAGAAGGTCCCTGTTGTGCATCCAGGTGCTCAGAAAAGTAGGTCCCTCAGTCAAGACTCTGAGACAATGAGACTAGCTTAAAAGTGAATTTACATAAATGCAAATATCTCATTCTGAGAAGGTAGGCACCAAGGAATTGCTTCCAAACCTACACTTTGAAAGTCATTAATTAGATTCACCAGAAGTTCTTCTTTAGAAGAATAAAAGAATAATAGATATTTTTGTCTTTTATTTATCATTGGTTTGTTATTCATTAGCATGCACTTAGACTGTGTTTTCAGGAGTTTTCCCTTGAATATGAGGATTAAAAGGTATTTTGAAATGAAGAAAGGTATTCCTAGACACTCAAATTACTCCAGAAGCCTGAACTTGTCATCTGCAAACTGTGCTGGCCCCAACACTGAGCCCTGGGGAGCACCACTTGTGACTGGCCACCAACTGGATTTAACTCCATTGACCACCAGTTTCTGGGCCCAGTCATCCAGCCAGTGTTTGATCCATCGGAGTGTATGCCTCCCCAAGCCTTGGGCAGATCACATTATGTGCTTTTGCTGCTTATAGTCACAAACTGTGGGCAGCGGTCATAGCCTCCACTGCACACTGCGTTGCCCTTGTGGAAGTGCCCTGGGCATCAGTAACCCACCTAGGAATAATTGCCATGCATTTATGGCAGACAGCGGGGCCCTGGCCAGAAATGTTCCTGGCAAAGTGGACCCTTAGAAACTACCAGAGTGGTGGCTGGTGAGGGAGGTCAGACTCCATGGAGGGGACTGTGTGGCAGAATCTGGCGGGGCAGTCCCTCAGGGAGGCCCCCATAGGCCCAGGCATCTCAGGAATGGTGTTGGAGGTGCCAGCCCCTGCGGAGAGGCAGCAAAGACAGGTCTCGCATGGAGGAGACACCGGAGAGGGCCATGAGGGCCGCAAGGGCTGCAGGCAGCAGTTTTTGAGTTCGGCTGCCACATGGCACTATCAGGGCTCCGCAGGTTACCACTGCCAGGGCCAAGCAGTGACTCACACCAGGACAGCACACACAGACAGGGAGAGTAGGAGGTCACGGGGGTCTCTCTGTAGTCAGTGTGGAGCACTGGGGGAACAGGCTGAGCACACCAGAGTCCCCGTGCCAGGACCTGTGCCCCACCTGGCAGCACTGTCCATGGTGTAACCTGGCTCCACAGTTGCAAAGATGCTTTTATTCTCTGAGTAACAAAAATAAATGAAGTGCAAGGCCTGCATACTGCAATGTCAGTTTTGTGTGGTGCCATAAAAGGGCTTTTACAGCCAAGCTGTGCTGAACTGGCACAACCTTTTATAAAGAAGGGTCCTGCATTCTGCGTCATGTTAATGCTGGTAAGGAAGGATGGGTTCATGTCATGGCCCTCACTGCATAAGAAGGTGAAGGGTTTCCTCCTTTTGCACCTGGTCCAGACTGAGCACTGCATGACAAAAATGGGCTTGCATTTATTGAGAGCTGAATGCAGAAGCTCTTTAAGTAATTTTACCTCGACCCCCAATATCTAAACTGTGTAATTTACATGGCACTTCAGCTGTGACTGCAAATGACTGTGTAATTTTCTAATGTTTTTTTCCCTAACCCTGGCTGATGCCATCTCAGCAGAGAAGCACAGCAACAGCAACATCTAGTGGCAAGTGAGATGCTGGCTACAGCAGAGCAGAAACCAACTCTGATTAATAAGATATAAACTGGACAAAAATGTGCAAGAATAGAAAGCAGCAACAGAAAACTTTCTCTGTAAAAATTTGTATTTAAAAGTTTTCTTTTAAAACTTTCCTTTTTTATACAATACATAGAATATATATATCTCAAAGATAAACTAGTCTTACCTGTTCCTTTGCTTCTCATGAAAAACGCTGTGTCATTACTGCAAACACAAATAGATTTGATGACAATATGTTTGTATCCTAGTTAGCACTCCTAGAGTTTAAACATGCAGAAGCATAACAACAGAACTTCAAGGGAAATTACAGATGCAGTTATGGCTTTGTTAGGTACTCAGGCACTGAGCAGTATGATGCTTCAGGGATGAGAGAAACAGTAGATGCGTAAGAAGACATTTGTGATTCCTGCAAGGACATGAGTGTACCTTGTCTTTTCTACACAATGTTCAAAACAATTCATTTCTTTTTAAATCTTTTTCTTTTCTGGTACTAACCATGCTCTTAGTATGTCAGACACACATTATTCAACACAGATAATTCTGTAGTTGGAACATGCAGCTAATTTACATTTCATCTTTACCTTCATATCGGATCTGACTGAGATGGAGTTAACTTTCTTCACAGCAGCCTGTATGGTGGTGTGTTTTAGATTTGTGACCAAAGCAGTGTTGATAACATGGATGATTTAGTTATAGCTGAGGAGTGATTGCACACTGTCAAGGCCTTTTCTTCTTTTCTTCTTCATTTTGCCTGTATACCAACTAGGCTGGGGGTAGGCAAGAGGGTGGGAGAGGACACAGCAGGGACAGATGACCCCAAAGGACCAGAGGAATATTCCCTACCATTAAACTTCATGCGCAGCAGTAAAGACTACAGAGTAGTCTTTCCAGGGCAGCCACTGCTCAGATACTTGCCAGGCATGGGTCTGCTAGTGGGAGATGAGGAGCGATTGCCTTTGTACCACTTGTTCTGGTTTGTTGAGGATTTTTTGGGTTTTGTTGTTGGTGGTGGTGGTGGTGGTGGTGGTTTTTTCTGCCTCTTTCTTTCACTTGTTCAACTGTCTTTATCTTAATCCACAAGGTATTTCTTGCCTTCTCTCATTTAACTCTTTCTCCCACCCTGCTGAGGGGTGGGGAATGAGAGCACAGTGGGTGGTTTCTTGATTGTTGGACAGGGTTAATTCACTACAACCAAGGATATGAAGTTCTCTTTTTCACAAGAGAGTTGTATTCTAAAGTATGTAAATACAGTATAATTTTTCATACCAGCTTCCCCTGGACCTTCCTAGTGTCTTGTCTTCTCCATGTATCTGTCCGTGAATGCTGCCTTGCCCTTGAATTGGTCACTTACCACCAAAGATGCCATCTCTCAAAATTATCATGACAAAAGCCAATCTGGATTAGCATTCCTCCAAGTTCAAGCACATTTTTCACAGATGAAATGATCCACAGCAAAAGGCCATCCTACCCCTCCACCCAGTTCCTGGGCAGAGAAAAGCTGTCTTCAGGAGCAAGTTTCTCCCTGAAATCTGGTATCTGTAGGCTATTCACATCCAGAAACCCAATGCTTAAATCCTAAGAAGGATACAGAAAGAGTATGTTTATTCCTCTAATAACAAATCATCCTGCTGACCCTGTAAGTGTCCAAGCCTTTTGTGAATGCTGCTCTATACCCTGCACCAATGGTTATCATTGACTATAGCAAAGGAAGGAGAAATATTTCATTTGCTAGGTAGTTTGGGTTTTTTTTCATTCCTCAGTTCAACTATCATTGTCTGCCCCTTCATCCCTACCTTTCAGGACAGAATTACAGGTTCAAAAGGGACCAGTCACAAGGAATTAGAATTTACTTTACAGAATAGACCAGTCAGAGGGAGTTAGAATTTGCTCTGTGCTACATCAGTCCCCAGGGAACATGAGAAAAATGGAGCTCGATACAGTGAACAGTTTTATTTTTCTTGAAGCTGACAGAGTACAAATTAAAATTTATCTTTGTCAGATACTGTGTTAAGCTTGGAAAAAAATGGGAAAAAAAACCTGAAACAAAACCTGTAAATAAACCAGTAAGTATAAGCACTCCTTGGCACATTTCTTTCACGGGTAATTTCTTGTGAAGCAGGTGTTAATTTATTTTTCCCTTACTCAGACATACAATCCCTCTGTGCTCAGCAGTCAGTGATTCTCCCTACAATGCATCAGCTTACACAAGAGTTGACTGCCTTAACTAAAAGCTAAGTTGATGGCTTACCTAATTTCCCCATTTAGGTATGCAAGAGGGCAGAAGAAAGAAGAGAGAATAATTTCCTTCCTAAAACAACATCATAGAGTTTTCCAGTCTTCTTGACTTGAATCTCTCCAAAGCCAGCTGCCTCAAGGAGCTTGCTGTACTCGGCTGCTGTTCACTCTTTTCCTTTTTTCTAGACCAACATATTTATTGAATACAATTGCGTTTCTGAAGGCTCACTTTTATCTTCATTCAGAAGCGATTCAACCACCAGCACTCCACCATCTGGTTGAATGAAGAGAAATAAAACACACCTGTGATCTCTGAGAAAACGAGATATTTTTCAGCTGAGTTATTAGGCTGGATCCTGACTTTTAGTTTCCAGAAGCAGCAGCCTCTACGTTAAGTCATATTTCAGCATCAGAGAAGACAATGAAAGAGCAAAAGGACTGGAGTGTGCCTCTGCTTGGCTACATAGGTACTGACATACAAGGGTTGAAGGATATGCTACAGCTGAGATGGAAATTCCCATTTTCCCCATGTGAACTCCGCAGGAGCTGAGCTTACTGATTTTGCTAAGAAATCCAGAGCCCAATCCTGTAGGCAATGTTTTCAAAGTTCAAGAGTTTAATGTGATGCTTGATGGGATTTTTACTATGATGTATACACTTGTCTGTCTAACAGCAGTGTTATGCCACATATTTGATGTTTCTTTCTGAAAGCAGTTATTTTAAAACAAAATACAACAAAACATTTCAGTGTTAATCCTTCTGAGAAATATGTCTTTTAAAGAATTCATGTAATTGTCTCATAAAGAAGGTACAAACATAGGTAAAGACATTAGATCAACACTCTATTCGGTTTTATCATCTCGAAAAACGTAAGCCCAAAAAGATGGTAGCTGAACCTAAACTATGAAGCCACTGAAGTTTCTTTTCCCTTGGAGAAGGCTAAACCTCAGCAGATGTGGTCAGGGAGCCCTCAGACACTGAATTCATGAGAGCAAAGAGAAAAAGGCTGATGAGAGGTCAGTGAACTATGTCACCTTCAGCCTAATGGTGACACTCTTAGGGGCCTCCAGGAACACAACACTGACAGTCAGGACCTGGGCATTTATAACATGCAAGGGGCCACTGCAGAACAGCCTTCCTTGCCTTCCCCTTTCAGCAGTTAGAAAGATGGGAAATTAAAAATAGAGCAACTCAAACAGGAGCTAGGAAAGCAATGATGGACATCACAAGGGAGCCTGAATCATTCAGTGAATCCTGGTGACACTCAGCAGCACTGCAGACAGCCTAACAACCTAATGGCACTCACTGAAGGGGAGAACAGAAAGAGTCTGGCACTGGAAAAACATAACAAGCAAGGCAAGAAAAAATGCCAAACCCGCCACATACGCAAAGGATTGGGCCACTACTCACACAAATGAGGTGCTGTAGAGGATAACATTCAGTTTCCTAACACTCTCACCACTCTCACATTTCTCTTTTTCACCCAACCAAGACTGTAAAATGCTCCCTTTATTGGTGACAAGATTCTGAGCTATGTCCTGCTTTCCATTGCTGTACCCATCATAATATGGGAGATATTTTTCTTTTCAGAGCTTATAAAAGGAGCCAGTTCAGAGCAGAAGCCTATGAAAGAAGATCTACTGATGCTCATCTCCTACATCATAAATCTATGTGAAAGGCGAAAGGCCAAATGCAGCAAGAAAAACATTACCATATGTATCCCATATTGAGTTCTGTCCAGTCATGAATTTCAGCATTTCTTTTCAGTGTTTCAGCATTAGTTTAATTTGGACACATAAAGTCTTATATTCTTCTTATATTGCGGAGCCCAGAACTGCACATGGTACTCAAGGTGAGGCCGTACCAATGCTGAACATAGTGGGTTAATCACTTCTTTCAACAAGCTAACTATGTTGTGCTTAATGCACCCCATGATACTGTTGGCTGCTTTGGTCAACGGGGAAAATTGTTGACCGATATTGAGCTTACCATCACCCAAACCTGCCAGATCTTTTTCTGCAGGGCTGCACTCAAACCCCTTGTACTCCAGTCTATAAGTACACCCTGGATTACACCATCCCAGATGCAGAATCTGGCATTTGTCCTTGTTAAATTTCATACGGTTGTTAATTGCCCAGTGCCTTAATCTATGAAGATCTCTCTGTAAGGCATCTTCGCACTTGTGGGAATCAATGATTCCTCTTAATTTAGTATAGTCAGCAACCTAATTTAGTATCTTTGACAAATGATTTGGTAACATCCATGAGAGGGAAGACTCTTTTATCTTCAGTAAGAACATGATTGAGATTATTTCTCAAAAAGCTTGACATGAATGTGAATTTTGAAAGCAATGTAGATTGGAAAAGAGGAAAAATAACACTGAAACTGAGTAGAGGAATCTTATGCAAATATGCATACACAGAGGAAAACAGCATCAGTAAACATTAAGGAAATTGAAACTACTGCCTGTTTGCCTCAATGATATGCTGTCTGGAGAAGAGTCATTATAACACATTCTGTATTCATAGTCTCTTCCATCTGAAAGGGTATAACAAACAAATGTTATCAAACTCAGCCTGCTGTGTAGTAAACTTGGGGAGGGAAGATGATATTTGAAAAATCTTATCTTTTGCATGGTTTAACAGGAAGGTGGAACAACAGTTCAAGGCAGCCCTCTGTTTCTCAAACTCCAAAAATGAAAAATGGGAAGAAATCCCAGCATTGAAGGAACCTTCCTCATTTGAGGAAGTCAAACAACAAGCCCTCAGCTATAAACCTTAATGTTTTTAAAATCTCCTGCAGAAACATGTTTTACTCATCCAAGCCCCCAAAGGCCAGCAGGATCTCAATAAATGTTAGGTCCATCACTTTTGCCTTAGTTTTGGTTTTTGGTTTTGGTTGGTGGTTTTTTGTGGTTTTTTGTTTTGTTTTGTTTTGTTTTTCTTTTAGACTTTTACTATGCTTACTTCAAGTTTAAAGTAAGTGTAGTATTAAGATGCTTTTTTATGAATGGTTTTCTTCTCAGAGACTTTAGGCGAGGCCCTTGAGTATTCCAGTCTTAGGCATCTATCCAGAACTGAGTTATATTTCTTACCATTGAGACTAAAAATCCACTTTGTATTGTAAAATGATTTGAGGGTAGTCAAGGTCTTCTGTGGAACCCATCTTCTTTCTTTTTAAATAAGCTTCTTTCCACCAGGCACAGAGCATACCAGCTGATCCACTTAATCTTATTGCTTCTGAAAAACACTGCTTACAAAACATGTTAGCTCAGTTATTTGGCTTCAAAGGGTTTTTCTACCAGGGCCAGCTGTTTCATTGGCTCTTCCATCATCAAGTACAAGGCTAAAGAAGCAGTGCAAATTAAAGCTTTTATTGTCGGTTC